>NW_024081814.1:0-245748 GCF_003009895.1 Hyaena hyaena | reverse complement strand
TCAGCATTCAAGAGTCTCTCATGGTCTGCCTCTCTCCCTCTCCCCCACTATTTCCCCCCTTCTTCTCCCCCACGGTCCTCCGTTAAGTTCCTCCTAATCCTCCTATACGTGCAAACATATGGTATATGTCCTTCCCTGCCTGACTTATTTTGCTCAGCGTAACACCCTCAAGGTCCATCCATGTTGCTACACATGGCCAGATTTCATTGTTTCTCATTGCCATGTAGTATTCCATCATATAGATAAACCACATCTTCTTGATCCATTCATCTGTTGATGGACACTTAGGCTCTTTCCATAGCGTGTCTTTCAATTTAGATTTTATTTTGTCTGATCTTCATCTCCTGGTTAGATCAAGTTTATGGGATTTCAGAGAAAGACCACAGAAGTAAAATGCCACTTCTATAACATCATATCAAAGATATATACTATTAACATGACTTACCAATGTTGATGTTGATCTTGATCACTTGACTTAAAGTAGTGTTTGTCAGGCTTCATCACAATAAAGTTACTCTTTTTTTTTTTCCTTCAGTTTTCCTTTGCAAGAAAGACACTATTTTTGACCTACATTTAATGGGTAGGGAGTTGTGCTCCTCAAGGGGACATTATCTGCATAAGTTACTCGGAAATGTCCTGCAAGGGCAATTTTTCTATTCTCATTCATTTATTGATTTCTTGGGTTATAATCCAATACTACATGGTTTATTTTGTTTTGCTCAAATAATTCCAGCTTTGCCACTGATAACTCTTTCAGTTAATTCCCATGTCCCTTTGAAATACCTGCATCTTGTGTAAGCAGATATGTTCATGTATTTGGGTTCTACCCTAACTTCTTGTACTATAAGATGCTCCAGACCCTTGCACATTCCCTACCCTAAGTCTAGAATCAGACACTTCTAAAAGAGCCCTCATTCTTTTTATTGGAGCAACCAAGATCTGGTGCCTGAGTATGCTCATTATTATTGAGATCTCATTGTACTAGGCTCTGTCAACTAACAAAACAAAACAAATATGTATGTTTATCACTTTTGATCACTCTGGCTGTTTTGTTGCCAATAGACTGCAGAAGCAAGGAAACCAGGGAAGAGGTTTTTGTCCTACTCCAGGAAAAAGATGATGATGACCCAAAGCAAGGGTTGTTACAATAAAATACACTTAATGATCATGTTCATTATGATATTCAAGTATCTACTATCTAAATAGATTCTCCTGCACTTTTGCAAGCTATGTAGTCAAGACATATTTGAGTACTTAAAGCAGGCTTAGTGCTGGGCACAGAGTATACAACCCTGAGTAAGACTTGATACTTTTACATTTATACCCATGTGGCTGCCCATTTGTTGGCATTATTGGTACCATTATCGTTGAAAACAAACATGTCAGTGATGTAGGTAGGGGCATGAAACACTAGGTTTGAGATGGCAACAGTAGCCACAGGCAGAGTGATACATATGAGAAGCAAATGAACAGGGAATCGACAAAACTAGTATTTACCTAAGTATTGGAAAGTATGAAAGAGGTTGTTCAAAGAGGAGTTCAAATTTTGTAGACCATTCTAAAGCATGGATTTCAAAGTTGTAATTTATTTGAGGGGAGTTTCATGAGTGCCAATTTATGTAAGTGGCATTTGTGGTAACATGAGGGTTCTTATATTTAAGAAAAAATATTCAGTTGTCCTTTAAAGAAGAATGAAACCTCACTGAAGACTATTCAAGAATCCAGTATTTTAAAAGTATATGGTTTAAAGTATCTGAACCATAAATATTTAGAAATCTGTATGCTCTTATACAGGAAACTTTTTTATCCATATGTGCGTGTATATTGAGAGCATAAGGACTTCATATTTTAAAGGCTCATCTTGACAGGTAATAATTATTGCTAAATATAATTGATTCAAGAACTTATTGAGAGTGACCAAGCATTTAATAATTTTGCACTTTATCTTCCTAGAAATGTAGGAAAACAGAGGGATTATAAATGCCTGGCATGTTCTGGTCAAGTTTTATAATTCACTTATTATGAAAATAGATTGAGACAATGAAGTTGTCATATGATGCCATGCTAGTCTCAAAGATCCAGTTAATGTTTAATAGTGTTTACATACCTGACATGAAAAGCCATGGATTGACTTGATAAAGCCTAACGGCTGCTAAGATCTGGTACTTTTGTAATGTCTTCAAAGGAAGTGGATCAAAAGGGAATTCTTTAATAGAGTACTTCACACAGTTATATCCTTTGGAGGAGCCAGTTCAATTGACTACATTTTGTAGATAAATCCTCAAATTCATCTAAGAAACTGATGTAACCCCTACTGTTGTTCAAATGTAACAAGGATCTAAATGAGATCAAGAATGTGTGTACTTTGCCAATTGTACATGTAAGTGTATTAATATTCTCAATTCTTGGGGGTCTAAGACTTGTTTCTGTAAAATGATGTTAGAAAAAAAATTAAAGATTACACTTCTGGAGATGTTTGCAACTGAAAATATTTTTTTGTGTACTTTGTCCCATTTATCCTCACAATAACCTAATATTATTAGAAAAGTAAATACTGTTATTTCTGATAATAATGATTGTTTTTAATTTAGAAAAATAGGTAATTTGTCTCAGATATAACAGGTAATATATGAAGGGCCAGAACTAGAACCCAAGTCTTCTGACCTCAGGCCAATACATTCACCACTCACCTATTTTTTTAGAATTCAAAACAAATAAGAGCATGTCACATAGTTAATAACATTGGACTTCATTTTTCTCATCTGTAATATGAAGATACTATTAACTCTCATCTCCACTTCACAAATTATAATTAAATGAGTTAAATACCAAACTTTAATTATTTTACAGTTTACAGATTATTTAATTTTTGAAGGCTCACTTTTTCTCCATTAGGGCCACATTTGCAACCAAATGGATCATATACAATTTTGAAATCTAACCAAGGAGTAACAGTTTTCATGGTCATGTTCTGCATACAATAAAACCCTCTAACTTAGAGTTTACATCTCATCTCATGGTGAGGACTTAAAGGAAGGGAGAGTCCGGAAACATGAACTCTGTCCAAGGATAGTGGGTGATGCGTTAGGGAGAGGAGTTTCCTCTGCTGCAGGCTGTGTGCATGCAGAAAGCCTTTCCCACTTCCTGCTCCATCCAGGCTGCTGTCTCAGTCTTGGGGAGAGGAAGAGATAGCAAAACTATCTTCTAATTCTTAGGATGTGTGATAATGCTTCTTCCCCAGAGATCTGGATATCTTTACTTTAAACATCCAAATTTCATCATTTGGAGTAAGCCTAAAACTTTCTAAGATTTCTAGAAACTCTTGGAAAATCACTTTCCTGGCTCCTGGAATGATACCAATTTCATCTTGTGTCAACTTTAATACAGAACATTACCACTTCTCAATAAATCCAATTAGTCAAGGCTTTTGGGAAATCTTACTAGAATTAACAGACTGAATTGAAGATGTGGGGGTTACTGAGAGAGGTCATATAATACTGCACAGTCTTCCTTCAGCCTCTTTCTTTTCTCTCTTCCTTCAGTCTCTCTCTCTCTCTCTCTCTCACTTCCTTCTTTTGTGCTCCATTTCTTCTCTCTTTCTCACCCCTTTCTGGTCTTATGCATTTTCCATTGTTTGAATATGCCCTTGAGGTCTCAGTCTCCACCCTGATGGCTCAATGGAAACTTATCAAAATATTTCTTTCAATCACTGAGGGTTCTCACTGAGAAATTCAGTTGAAAGAAAAGTATTCCAGTTTATTACTTAGTCATGTCACTAAGATCTTATTTAAGATATAGCATAAAGCAGCACCCATGCCTTGTACCATATGGAACATAGCAAAATGGAACCCAAACCTAGATGTAGGACTTTCACCTTCATTCAAAAAAGTGATGTTTAAGGGTGCTTGGGTGGCTCAGTCATTTAAGCATCAAGACTTCAGCTCAGGTCATGATCTCATGGTTCTTGAGTTCGAGCCCTACACTGGGCTCTTTACTGTGCTCCAGCTCAGAGCCTGGAGCCTGCTTTGGATTCTGTATCTCCCTCTCTCTCTGCTCCTCCCCTTCTCATGCTCTGTCTCTCTGTCTATTTAATGTTTAATGAATAAGCATTAAAAAGGTTTTTTTGATTAAAAAATGAAAGGTGATGCTAGTAGCACAGACCAGAACCATTACCACCACCAGCAGCAGCAACAAGACAGAACCACAGTGGGCTAATCTAATCCATCTTATCCTGGTGTGACAAAGAAAACCAGGGTTTATGAGATCAGCAGGAGGGGAAGAGAACAGCAGCTTTCTTTCCTTGGTGTGGGACTTCAACTCTGAAATCAAGAATAGGAGACTCACTGTGGTGGCTATATGACAGGGCCAGAACTACTATATGATCTGGTGATTCCAAGTTAAAAGGCCTGAGTGGGAGAGAGGAAGGCTGTTCGAGATTAGATAGGAGGATTATATCCAGCAGTAAACAGGACACATTCCCTGGGGAATTCCTGGATGAGTCAGAAGGAATTTGAGTGTGAGCTGGGGTTTCCACAATGCTGTGGATGAGCCCTAAGCCTGAAAAATTTCATTGTGTCACTGCTTTTGTGACATGGTCCTACTCCTCAGTTGATTTCATCTGAACAAACATGCATGGGTTACACTTGCATTGCTCCTAGGTTACGATTAGTCAAAGACTTTCTGCTCATTTCAGTAAAACCTGTGCTTTCTTTCAGGATTCATGAGTGGATTTGAATATCAGTGCCACCTTTTTCCTAGAAAAGTTCAGATTCTGCTGCACAGTGATCTTACAGTCTCAGAGTCCTTCCTGTTACCTTTGTTTAGTGGTTACAGCTGGAAGGAATATTTGCAAGAGTGGGGAAAGGCAAAGGCATGTGAAACATGTGGAAAAGGTTAGCTATATTTCAGTGTGTTGTGTGCCATTTTTGCTATCTCTTTTGTTACTACCTAGATATTTCCTGAAGAGTAACATTTTAAATCTGGCACCAGGAACTTTGTAGTTATAGTGAGACTGGTTACTGGGGTCTTGTTCAGTTTATGAATTATTTGCCTTGCCCTTTCCTCTCCTCAGTAATTCTCTTTCCATTTTTTTTTTTTTTTTGCATTTTCTTTACCTGTCACTATCATGTATATGGCACTCACTAAATAGGAATTCTAATTGCTAACGCTTTGAGATATTTATCAGGTTCTAGGTATGTAAATCTACATACCTTATACCTTTCAATCCTTAGAGTAAGCCTTGAGATAATTATACTACTACATTACTTTGAAGTTGGGACCTAGGAAGAGTTCAGTTCTCTAATCTTCCATAGGTAGTAAATGCCATTGCTGGGATTTCAAACATCGGTTTGTCTGGTACCAAAGACTTTACTATTAATTATTGTGCTGTATTGCTTCCTTGATGTCATTAATAGATAATAGGAATGCAACTGTGGAAAAAATGAACAAAGGGATTGTCCATTTTGCTTTGTAACAATTGTGATGGTTTTGTCGTTTTTCCACTTGGATAAGTTGCAGCTACATTTCCCAGAATCCCTTTCCCTGTCCCAAAGAGGTATTTAATGAGATTTGGAAGGCGAAGCAAATGCATAGCCATGATTCTCAGAAGGTCTATGTGGTTCTAGGTAATTTAGTAAGAAACAGATGCCGAGATGCTGGCAGATCTAGCTTGCCCTTGTCTCCAGTATCCATCTAGGTGTGTTTTGGTTTTTGGCTTTTTTGACTGGCATTTTCTAGGGTCAACAAGGACTAGAATGGAAAGAGTGGCTTCAGCAGTAAGAGTGAAGAGGCAGTGAGTAGAGATTAGGCCAGAGACATAAAAGGAGACCATCTTACAGGACCATGTTAGGACTTCGGCTTTTACTGAAAATGAAATGAGAAGCATGAGTGCTGATGGGGGTTAGAGGAACTTTTTGGAACATTGATATAATGCCCATATTCTCAAAGGCTGACTCTGGTTCTTGTGATAAACAATGCTGGGGTCACAAGTAAGGCTGGAGGTACCACTTAACATGGAAAAATGCTCAGTCTAGAAATGGCATTGAAAGTCAAGGGACAGGATGTGATCACTTGGAGAGTGAGTGTCAGTAGAAATGTGAAGAGATAGGAAGACAGCCTTAGGACACTCTAATTGTTATAAGGTAAAAAAGTCAAGAAAAAAAAGCAAAGGAGATTGAAAGGGAACATTCTGCAAAGTACACAGTACTTTTTCTTCTTGATGTCACTTACTGGAATGGCTTCCTATCCTAAGGGTGTTGCATTATGCAAGCTCAGCCCCTCCAATAGACACGGTGACATCATGTTGGTCACAGCAACAGCAGGATTAACCTCTTACTCAACAAAACCCTAAACTATATTTATGCAAAATGTTTTATTTACAATGGATTTTTAAAGAGAGGGGGAGGTATCAAGCAAGCCTCAATTTTTTCCCCTTGTCAGGCCAGCCTGAAACTTAATCATCTCTGACTATGCTATTTTGCTTTCCAGTTCTGTTTTGCTTTTATATACAACTAGCCCAGCTTTTGTGTATATACATTTCCCTCCATCTTGGATTGTTTCCCTTCAGGAATAAAAACTTACTTCCTCAGCTTCTAGGGGGCTGTGAGCTGAAAGCACTCATACGACAGCTTCTTATAGGGATTGTCTCCCTGCAGAGATCTGCCTGGACCAAGGTCACACTCTTTTCCCAAGGTATCTTGTATCCAACGATTGATTAATTGGTAAGGAGATATTCACTTGAACTCTGGACAACCCCAGATGGTCATCACATAATCAGAACTTCCAGAAAAAATGGCTGAGACATTGTTGAGACTGTGTTGTAGCCCACTTTCTCCCTCTGACCAATCATGCTTCCTTCTCTTCTTTTCCACAAGGCAGTCCCTTCTAAAACTCTTGCCTGTTAATCTTTATCTTGGAGCCTGCTTTCCAGGGAACTCAACCAGTGAATTACCATGAGTTTAAATGCTTAAACCCTGAGTTTCACTACATGACAGTGTCTTCAGTCTCAGACAGTACATGGGCTGAAACTCCATGTCTACCATTTATTAGCTATGAGGCACTGAGTAGGTACTTAACCTTACTAAGCCTCAACTTCATCTGGAAAATGGAATTATTAATCATAGATGAAATAAAAAATACTGTTAAAACACTTAACATACTGACTGGCACATAGGAAGCCTTCAATATATGAAAAATATTTGGGTTATTATTAAAGGAGACATCACACCACCTCTGAAATATTGAGTAAAAGTCAATGGCAATGACCTAATCTGGCTTAATTTCCCAGGCAAAAAAAGATTCAGTTATTTGCTCAAGAGGCATAGTTACTGGGACAGACTTGAAGCTAAAATTCAGGTCTCTTGACTCATCTGCGCCATGCTGACTTTATCTTCTAACCAAACATCTTTGTAATGTAAAAATGGTACTATGTAGCTGGGGTTTTAATTTGCACATTTATACTTAAGAATAAATTCCAGAAGAAGATACTATAATAATCCTTGGGTTATAATTTTAAGCAACCATAACTCAATCAAAATTATTGATTCAGGGGCGCCTGGGTGGCTTAGTCGGTTAAGCGTCCGACTTTCGCTTAGGTCATGAACTCGCGGTTTGTGGGTTTGAGCCCCGTGTCGGGCTCTGTGCTGACTGCCAGCTCAAAGCCTGGAGCCTATTTCAGAGTCTGTGTCTCCCTCTCTCTCTGACCCTCCCCTGTTCGCGCTGTCTCTCTCTCTCTCTCTCTCCTAGAAATAAATAAAAATATTAAAAAAAAAAAAGAAGTGTTTAAAAAAAAACAAAATTATTGATTCAAATGAACTTTTGAAACCATTAGTATTTTTTTGGTTGTCTCTGTTTCTGATCCCAATTAATTAGAAATGAGAAACCTGGAGACGTGGACTAAAATATTGTCTAAATTTCTGAAGCATCTCCAATACATGATTTGGATAGGCTAAGAACTTATGATTCTACTGATCATCCTGTTCTCATAAGATAATGAAAGTCTTTCTGTTTTATTTTATTTATTCTTTTTTCCCTGAAAAAATTAAGGCTGAGAAAAGTCAGTTTTAAGGAGAAAATAACTAAAGACAAAAATCACCTTAATGTTATCTGGATTTTAAATTGTGCAAGAGACCATAATACTCAATCCACAGACTATTTGAGTCACAGTTATGACATAACTATGTTTAAATTGTTTCCTTGCTTTGTTTAGTCATTGATTTCACTGATCAACAGATGTTTATTTAGCATCTAGTATAAACTCTGTAGCATTTATCCTTCTTTATTTCCCAGAGGAGCAAAACAAAGCTGTTCCATTAAAATTTGAGCTCTCCCTCTCACATATACACACCAGACATTTAAAATATATGTTCAAGAAGCAGTCATCACAAGATTTCCTTTTTATAAACGTGAACAACCTACATTTCATCAGAACTCTCATCTCTCTGGGTGTCTGGATGGCTCAGTTGGTTAAGCATTTGACCCTTTGATTTCAGTTTGGGTCATGATCTCCAGGTTCCATTCCTGAGATGGAGCCCAGCCCCTTATGAGGCTCTGTGCTGACAGCAGGGAGCCTGCTTGGGATTCTCTCTCTCCCTCTCCCTCTCTCTCTGCCCTTCTCCCCAAAATGAATAAATAAACATTAAAAAAAAGAACTCTCATCTTTCCATGAGTACTCACTCAAGTAGCATATCTTGATATATAACAATAATTAAATACCTAATTGATAAGGCACTTACTGAAAGTGACCAAGCATTTAATAGACCTTCTGACACTTAAGACTCATGTATTATTGAGCATATATTTTCTAAATATGTGTAAACTTTGTAATTCAATTAACAGTAAATATGATTCACATCAAAATGGTGTCACAGGTGAGTGGCATTTGGATGCTCTCATTTCTGAACACAGCAAGATATATTGACCCTATTACAAAGAATAAATATCAATAAAACAGCAGGTTTCTGATAAACAGATATAATTACCAGAAGGATCTGCCTATTTACACATCAGGACCACTGTCTTTGTATATCTTATCCCATTACATAATTATCAAATAAAACAGTAATTCTGGAATAAGTAATAGCAATCACACAGAGTGCTGCATGGTTAGATATTTTCATCTTGGTTGGAAGACATTAGTATATAATATCTAAGAAGTTCTCTGCATATCTAAACGGTGAACTAATACCAGACTGTTTTCTGAAAACCAATCGACAGACAGTTGGGAGGGCACTTCTGTCATAATCTTACATGGTTTTCACTTCAGTGGAGAAAATCTGTACTATCAGTTTAAAGACAGCTTTAAGATAGTGGTTTTCATCTATCTTTTAGTTTTGGGAAGTTTCCTTTTGTAAAATCAGAATTTACAAAAGTGAATATGGCACTTCTTCTTTTGCTTCTCAGGCAAGTATCTCAGTATTCTTTTTCTCCCAGTGCTGTGATGGGCACACTAAGAGCTATTCCTCACTGAGCTGTGCAGCTTCTTCAGAGGAGGACAGCAAGAGACCAGGCAGATGGCCAAGACAGAGAGCGAGGAGAGCAGAGACCACAGCCGCCACAGTAGGCGGTCTGCTACAGAAAGGTAGACAAGGAAAAGGTCTGCTCTGAGCTCTCAGGTGCTCTTGGAAGCATTCCGGTGTGGGCACTGGCCCTCAATTGACCTGGGCTTCCATAGGGCAGGGAAAGAGCTCTGTGGAGATGTGTGGTTTTGAGCCACAACTTTGCATCATAATAGGTTTGGTAAAGTCTCACTGATCAGAATAGTAGACAGGTGTATGGAGACCTTTGGATTGATTGATAGGCCTCTTACTAGCTGGCATTCAGAAGATACTTTCAGTTCTCTCATTGAGTGAGATCCTCGCCAGTTTTCCTCCAAGCCATTTCCTTCTTTTTTTTTTTTTTTAACTCTTTTTGTCCTTTAGGATTAGTGCCACTGTCCTTCAGGCTGAACAAGATGGAGCATTTCACTGTCACTCACCAGTCAGTCAAACTGTGACAAAAGGCAGCTCCTTCCTGTCAGGATCCCAAGGAGGAGAGGAGAGGGGCTCTCAGCAAGGGCTGTCTTTGCAGCAATTAATGCCTTTGGTCCTGAAAGGAAAGACTGTGAAGGAGCAGGAAATTGGACTTAAGTCACCTCCAAATCAGCACAGAGTTCAAGCCTAGTTGGTGTTTGTTTATAAAATAACTCTAACTAATTCACACTCTGTCTCCCATTTAACCTCTTGGACACATGGCGTTCAGCCCTACCGAGGAGATTTTCTGGAGTTGTTCATAAAAGTGCTGAGTTTGACACCAACAGAAAGGAATTTGGGGTCAGAATTACTATTTTAAACCTCGGCCTTTGGGATTTAGAAAAGATGTTTCCGATATGCTAAAACAGCTGGAAGAGCCTCTGAGTAAGCGAGGTTTCCTTAATTTGTATTATAGGTGAGAACAACCAGATCTGGGAGGTGGGCTGACTTCCTCCTGCACCTTCAGAATCTATGATAACATCTTGCAGTCCCGAATGTACAGAACTACTGAAAGGGAGAGCGAATCCCCCGCACACGCCAGACCACTCCCAAGGTGAAGCTGCACTTCGTGGGGGGATCCCCTGTCTCTCTCTGTTCCAGCTGAGGCTTTTTCCGTCTTTACCAGATAAAAAGAGACATTCAAGGTCATTAGCCCAATTTTTCTCTGTGAGGGTGGAGTTGGGATTGGCTGCAGAGCTATTCTGATGACCCAGAAATTACATGTACTCATTTCTTTCTTTTTAGATAAAAGCATTTCTATTCCAGTTTTTCTATGGCTCCTTTTCAAGGGAAGGAGGGGGGGGAAGCCCCACATCTTTGCTAGCAGACTCTCCTTTCTATGTGCAATCTTTTATAATCTATCTTGATTCTCAGCCAATACCTTACTTTTTTTTGTACTTTGTATCTTTTAATCACCTAAGGAATCTGACTCAGTGTCCTTCCCTCTGGATCACAGGCTACTCCTCCTTTATCTGTATCTCCCAGGAGGAGAGGGAGAGGCTAGAAACCTTTTTTCCTATGTTGGCTCCTGCCCTGACAATATAACTTCCTTCTCTCCCAGCCCTTTTTTGGACTGTTATTCCTTCCTGAGCTTGATTTCAAAGCATTATTTTTATGTAACAACAGGAAAATCTCATAAGGAGTTATGTTATTACTAAAACAAGTTAAGAAGTTGTCTCATATATATGTGTACACAAAGGCACAGAAATGTGTGCGTAGAGGTATATAACTGCATGAATGTATGTCATTTAAGATCATGGAAAATCTTTTTCTTTGTGGGTTTTTGTTTTGTTTTGTTTTTGTTTTTAAGAGCAATAAATACAGGCCAAAAGGAAAAAGGAAAAAAAAGTAAGAACATTCACTAGGTCCTTTTTAATAGTTTTTCTTTGTGGAGAGATAGGCAATTACATGATAAAATATTTTCTGTGGAGATCACAGCACATAGAAAGCCTTGTTCATAACCACACTTTGCAGGTCTTGGTATCATAGATAAAATAGATATAATGAAAAGTGAATTGGGATGCCTGTGTGGCTCACTTGGTTAAGTGTCCAACTTCTGCCCAGGTTATGATCTCGTGATTTGTGAGTTCAAGCCCATGTCAGGCTCTGTGCTGACAGCTCAGAGCCTGGAACCTGTTTCTGGTTCTGTGTCTCCCTGTCTCTCTTTGTCTCTCCCTCGCTCACACTCTGTGTGTGTGTGTGTGTGTGTGTGTGTGTGTGTGTGTGTGTCTCTCAAAAATAAGTAAACATTAAAAAAGAAAAATGAATTAACATCACTACTGCATGATGAAAGTCATTCAAATACGAAAACTGTCAATGGAAGGGCTAGGACCAAATCTAGTCCCATTTCAGTCCTTGATTGTGGTTTTAACTATAAACCTCAGAACCACGGGCAGAGATTTCTTTGGGGATAGAACCTTTTTCTGCTCAAGTTCCAATGTTTTTCCTTTGACAATGATTTTTCTCTTTTGCATCCCATATTCAAACACATTCAGTTTTGCCAAATGTCTGAAAGTTTATATAAAACAATGAATTTGACAAATCATAATCTCCTTGAAGTTGGCATCTGTAGCTTCTCTGACAGTGCCAGGTACTGGGTTATGTTTGAAATGTTATGCTGCTTTTAGTTTTCTACAAAAATCCATGAAGTGATGAGTGATACACAGTTTGAAATAGCCATCGCAATAGAAATATAACTTCCTTCCTACAATGGCTGGTTACTCCTTTGATTTATACATTTGTCCATGAATCTCAGTATGTGAAATTTCAGATGTAGAAATTAAAAACACACTTGCTTGAAAGTATCAGTATCTATTTTAATTCTGAAAATGTTTCTGTTAATACTTTTTTGCTTTCCCCTCAGCATATCTTAAGCATTGGTGACACCAATAGTGAGAAAAGAAAGGAAGATATATTCTGAATGAGACCCAAAAAACTATGGGTGAAGGAAAAGAAGCAATGCTCCCCACATTGCATAATACAAGAGATTAAAGACCACATGGCTACAACCTGCTGTATTACACACACACACACACACACACACACACACACAAGCTTCATACTAGGGCACAAACTTAATATTTCTGAAACTACATAAATTCTCAGATTTAAAAATATATAGGAAGATCCTCAAAGCAATCATGAGAAAACAAGGAATTGCAAAAGTTTTCATGTTCTAAGATTCATCAAACTTTTTGCAGATTCTTGTAAAATTTCTGTCTTCAGTGGCTTTGAATTCATTCACCCATTTATGTTAAAACCAAATTACAGATGGCAGATTATATATTCGGGATTTACTATATACTCGGGGTTTCATGCAGAGTTCCTGTCCTTAAGGAGCTTACTAATTGGTAGAGGGGAAGTATGGTCAAATAGCCTTATGTAAAATTACAACCTGGCAAAATATTCTGGTGGAAAGGAGCATGGTTCTAAATGTAATGAGATGGTAGGATGACAAAGGATTCTTTGAAGAAATCAGAATGGAAGTGTAATCTAAAGAATGGGTAAAAGTAATAAGAGAGGGACTAGCTGTCCTGAAAGAGGAGATGACATGGGCAGTGAGAGGAAGTGCAGCACATGCATGGAAGATTCAGGATGCTGGGACACACAGAAGGAGGAGGGGCTTAGTGATACGGCTGAGGCTTAAGATTTAAGCAGGAACCAGATTAAGGATGCATAGGAGGTTAATCTGGCCAAAACTGTTGGGTAGGGGAGAGAGAAGAACCATGGAAAACTCTCAGGTTCCAGGTCTGAGTGATTCAGATGCAGAGAAGAAGATAAAATATAGATTACATGTGACAAAGCCAATTCTGAAGGTTACAATGATGAGTTCAGTTCTGGACATGTTGTGCTTAAAGATGGTTGGCAGGCTTTATGATAACGACTCTAAACATCTGGATAGATTGTGCTGCAAATACACATTTGGGAATTTTAACATGTAAGTGGTATTTGAGAGCTTGAGAAATGGATGAGATTTTTAGTGGAGGATGTCCAATAATAGTAGTGTGCTAAGGACAGAAACCTGATGCAGGCCAGCATTTAAGAAGCAAGTAAAGAAACAGCCTATGAGGAGACAGGAGCAAATCATCTGAATGTAAGAGGGGAACTAGTGGAGGAGAGTGGTGATAAGGTCACAGCAGTGAGACAGCAACAATGCCTAATGCAGCTGAGATATGCTTTGACATCCGGAAATTAGGGGATTTGTCAATCAGGAGATCATCCCCATCCAAAATGAAAGAAGTAGAGTGAGACAGGCAGAAGCCAGATGACCTGAGATAAGGAAGTGAATGGGAGGTGAGAAGTCTGGGGATGTAAAGGGAAGAGTGTGGGATGACGGATATACTGAAGGTGTTTGGTTAATGGGGAGAGTTTTGTGTGCATGTGTTGGGAAGGATTGAGGGGAAATAAAAAGGTTGAAATTGCAGTAGAAGTGGGAGATAAACAGAAGGGGCAACACTCTGAGGATGACCAAGGGGACAGGGCTGAGGACTCAAGGAATGAATTGATCCTGAGTAGGAGTTAGGGAGTTAGGGCACTTTTACTTTGGTGGCAGAGGAAGGACGTTAGACACACCGGGATGATGGATCGTTTGCTTTTCACTGAGAGTTCTTTCCACTAAGTAGGATTTTCTACGAGAAAGGACATGTAGATTCAATAATATTCTTTAATATGACAGATTACAGGGAGGAAAGGGTGGCAATGTAGTGTCAGTGAAAGAACATAGTCTCCAAGTACATAGTTCACAGCTGAGATCTCCTATTTCCTGTCTTTGTGACCATTAGCACACACACTCGCGTGCATGCCTGCATATCTACACATGTGCATGCACACACACACACACATTTTTAATTTCAAAGAGCCTTTGCATCCTGCATGATTATGCTGTAGGGTAATGACGCCTTTCTCGTGATTTTGTAGTTTGGGTTAATTAAGATAGTGTATACATTTATTATATCAGCCAATATCCAATCAGGAAAACGGACACAACTGGGGATATTTCAAACAGAAAGAAAATAAAGCATGACACTGGTTACCCAGGCACTAGGATAGCTGAGAAGCTAATACAGGAAATGGGAAGCAACCTAGAGATTAGGCAAAGGATGTAGCTGCAACCACCTTTATTCCTGGAAAAACAAAGGGACAAAGTGGCTTCACTGGAGCTTTGGGCAGAGGATAACTTGGTAAAAAGCAGAACCAGGCAGGACTTGTTCAGCAGTATTTGTGGCCCCCAGAAGAAGCTGTCTTAGGAAACCTGGGACAAGGGGGGAGGTGCAGATGCTTACAGAAATGCCAAGGAAAGGACAGTAGCCTTGTGGCAATGCCTCGCCTTGGCCACACCTACATGGAAGCCAGAGGAAACAGAAGCCTCAGAGATGCAGTTTCCGCTGAAACTGCACAGTGGCAGAAAGTCCGAGAAAGGATCTGAAAGCAAAATACACAAATGGCAAAAATCACAGACATGCTAATTTATCTAACAACATATCTGGCACAGAGCAAGCACTTAGTAGATGAGACATTCTCAGTTATATCAGTCTGTTTTAATGAACAGAGATAGCACTAGTTGACACGATAAAATGAAAAGTCAGAGAATTGTTTCACAGTGGCTGCCAATAACAATTGAGTTGACTGTTGCTCCTGTTTATGACGCAGCTGAGATAGTTCTGGTTATTGAAATATTTACAAGACTCCTGCCGTCTCAAAGTGGAAAATCTAATTTGGGAGAAACTTTCTGAGGACTTTAGGAATATTTGAATCATCTCTTCAATTTGAAAAAAAAAAAAAAACCACTGGCATCGCCCATCTCCTTACGTTTTATGGCTGGGAAGTAGATGGCTTGTATTCCACTCTTCGTCTTGGGCACCTCATGGCTATTAATATAATATCATCACTATCAGCCCAACAGGATGTACTGCTTGGAGGATCTTGTCTTTGAAGTGAAGTGAAACCCTAAAGCTTTCATTTGCCTAATGAAAACCTCAGCCAGAATTTCCCCCCATTTCTGATCACATATGGAGTCTTCTAAGCTCACTTTGGCTTGGGACGCCAGATGCTGGTGTGCACGTAGCATTCTCATCCAAATTTGGAGCAGGTGCCAGTTACCAGATCAGGAAACAGATATTCAATCCAAAGAAAATCCTATCCCCCTCCCATTGGTTATATGAGGAGGGAAGCTCAGTGCTGAATTATATAAGGATCCCTATTAGCTTACTGCCCTAAGTACCAATCTATGTAGTTTTTTGTCTACTTCTTGGGTTATGACTTCTTGGGAACTTGGGCATAAACATTCAGATCTCACATAGGAAGCCTTTATAAATATGAACGTGATTTTCCCCAAATCTAAAGGTGGTTTTCATTTTAAAAAGCAACATTAGATCATCCTAACAGCCAGCATTGAATGAAGAAAAATATCCCTAGTGTATCTGAGAAAATGGGCACCAACACAGATGTTTCTGTGTAGGAGCCTCTGCCCTTCCTCCCTTTTCCAAATACACAACACTGAGTGGTGGCTGTCAGGGTCACGAGCAGAGGAAGTTCTCAGATGCCAGTGCAAAGCAATAATCTTCAAGTGGATGCCAGGCCGACAGGGATATGGTGTTAGTTACAAGGAAGTCAGGAGGCCAGGACTGAGAGTCAAGGAAAGTTAAAAACAAAATCAGTATGAGGGGAAGGGTCACTGAGGGAAGCAAAGATGAGAGTCAGAAGGAAAACATCTGTAGGCACTGAGAGAGCTAACAGGGAGGGGAAGTGGGTAGAGCACATTTTTTTCCCTTCCCTTTCTGTTGCATGTGGCGTGGTTTTGATAGTCTCCTTTTTCTTTATAATATTCACAACTCAAGACTACTGACGTGTGGATATGAGTTACTCTTTCTAAATGGAGGGTCACTAAACAAATGTTAGCACTCACCTACTCCTCCAGGGTTCTATCCTTGCATCTTTTACCGGACACCTAGCCCCACCAGCAAATTCAGCGGCTCCTTGAGCCTCATGTGTGTGGACCATTAGGTGAGAGCACACTCTAGCCACATCTGGCTGTGTTACCTGAAGACGACATAGGATGTTATTTTCTTTTATTTCACACAGTAGGATTTGTGCTTGCTTCCTGCTGAGAGGAATTTGGAGGAGTAAATAAAAGGAGTGTTTTGTTGTTGTTTTTCTAAATGTACACTCTTCATTTCATAGCACATTACCAATGTAAGCCCTCTTTTTTTAATTTTTTCATGTTATTTATTTATTTATTTATTTCTGAGAGAGAGAGAGAGAGAGAGAGAGAGCGTGAGCCCTGGAGGAGGGTCAGAGAGAGAGAGGGAGACACAGAATACCAGAATGCGAAGCAGGCTCCAGGCTCCGAGCTAGCTGTCAGCACAAAGCGCAATGTGGGGCTCGAACCCACGAACTGTGAGATCATGACCTGAGCCGAAGTTGGACGCTCAATCGACTGAGCCACCCAGGCGCCTCCCTCTCTTTTAATTTGATTTTAGTTATTCTGTTTTTACCCTCCACCCCCCTCCCCATTTTGACCCTTTATCCTTTCCTGTTTGCTCCCGCACTAATATATTTGATTTTGGTCTTTTGATATGAACCTATTCTTATAAAATAGGACCAGTCATATGTGTATTTTAAAATATAAATCATGTTGAGCTACAAATTTATTTGTTTCTTCTGCTTTTTTCACTCTATAGTGTATTTGTAAGTTCTGTGCATTTTGCTACATGTGCACGTATGTGTTTATTTTTGACTGTGACATCATAATCTCCAGTATCCATCCACCACATTTTAGTTATCCATTCCTGTATCTATTCCCATCTTTTTAGTCTGCTGCAAAGTCTCTTTTATAAAAACCGCTGAGAACAATCTCACACAAGCTCCCTTTGGGATCAGTGTGTGAAATCCTCTGGGATGTATACCCAAGCTAAGGATGGCTGGGATGTTGGCTCTGCACACACATTATTCCCCTCACTACTATCAGATTGTAAAGCAAATATTTTGCAATTCTCTTGGCCATCTGGTTTCCATTTGACCTCTAAACTATACAAAAATCTCAAATCAATACTTCTTAGCCTCATCTCTCATTGTTCCAAAATTTCCTGTGTAAATTTGTTTCTTCCCACCTGTCATCTTTAGTAGAACCACATTATGGCCTGCAGACATTCTGCTGCATCAAAAATAAGTCTGGGCTTACTTTTGAAACGTCTGAGTTAGCTTTATTAGAATTGATATGGATTGAGATACCACAATATGATTTTTAAAGCCATTACTAACCTGATCATTAAACACTTGAATTAGCAGCATTTCAAGCTAGCCCAGCAGTCCCAGGTGAGATGTACTTCATGCTGGGGAATGTAGGTAAAGAACTCAAGTTCATTTCAAAGTCCTCCAGTTCTGCATGAAACCCTGCATTCGTTCTTATGGCATGAACAGTCACAACCTCTTCAGAATGTCAAACGATGTCATTTTACTAACATAGAAAAGGTGCAAAAGCTATGAAATAGGATTCTTTCCCCAATGGTTTTGGCATAAAACTTCTGAAACTCTTCCCCTTTAATACTCATCAACAGTTGGCATTGTTTGATGACAAGGATAAATCTTCTTCCTAAGTAGGAAAGCTCTGCAACCCAGTGACACCCCCTCTCATGGTCTGTACCCCATCTCATAGTTATCCTTCTCAGCCATCTTCACTGGCTTCACCTACTGGCCTCCTAGGCTCTTTCCTTTTTCCTACACCCACCCCTTGAGCTTAATATGACCTCTATAGAATGAATTTTCCTATTTAACCAATATAAAGTAGTCATATAACTCCCCTCTCTCAGTCCTCTCTCCCCACTCTCTCTCTTGCCGTATCTATGCAACATATTGCGATACCCCTTCTCCATAGAATACATTTTCCACAAGAGCAGGATCTTAATCTGTCTTGCCAACCTCTATCTCTTATGCCAAGCGTAATACTTTGTTGACTGACTGAATAAATAATGGTCCAGGGAATTCTAGTGATATGTGTAATAAATCAAGACAAGGTTTTGATAACATGACCAGACAAAGGGTAGTGCCTGAATCTCACCACAGACCATAATTATTTCTCTGAAGATGCACTTAATAGAGGAATTTGTGGAGATGACAATGGCATAAGAACCACATAATCACTTTTTTGTCATCTGGGCTTGTGCCCAACCCCACTACAAAGTTTCATCCTCAGCTCCTTAGGATACTCTAAATACTATCCTAAATTTTGCAGGATTTGCATATTCTAATTGGCATTATGGAATCTTAGGAGACTGAGAAGAAGAGGGAATCAATACTTAAGATGCAAGGAGGAGAGGTACAAGATGGCTAGGACCACCCTCTCATGCTCTAGGCTTTAGAAGCCAAAAGAAGAACAAGCCACATCGTGCGTGCCCTTTCAATGAACTCTGAACTCTCACATGAATAACTGTGGCCGCACATGTCCCGGAATCAGACCAGTCAGGTTATTTCTATCCTTCTTGAGGAGATATAAGAATGGGAGTGTAGAGTAAGTGACCAAAGGGGCCTCCTTCTCACCTGCTTTCACTTAATCTCCGTCTTTTACCAATTCTGGTCATTGTCAGCTCTCCAGCTGTCACTTTGAACTTTTGAGGAAAAAAAGGAGAGACATTTTCTAAGTGCTCTATAGTGTACAAAGTACGTTTACTGCAAAATTATCTTCTCAGAATTTTACTATAACTTTGAGAGGTAGGCAAGGAAAATACCATCATGCCCAGTTTAAGAATTAAAGAACTTTTGGTCTCATGCTCAGGAAGCTGTTGCCCACATGCAGTAAAGTTTTTTCTCCTTTACTTTCTTTCTCATTACAGCTCGCATGTATCAACTGGCTAGGCTACTGGACTCTGAAGAGATGAGGGTTTTATATGTGATATATCAGTTTCTATGGTTGATCTTATTAATTACTTGAGGCTTGGTGATTTTGGCTTTGTATTGGATATTTGGATATGATAGGTCTTCTCAAAAGCCCAAAAGACATTCTCTGCATTCTGCCACCTTTCTGCCTCATCCCTGATGAGGGATGACTGAGAAAGTTCAGGAAAATATACAAAGCCGAATACACCTGTCTTCTAGAGAACAGAGGAAAGAAAACGTGTAGGAGTTTACATACTATGTAGTCATGGTTGGAAACTTTAAACTTTTCCATTTTCTTATGTTGATGAAGAAAACAGGAAAGATCATTCAGACATCTTGTCTACAATTTGCTTCAAGAAATCTCAACTCCTTTAATGTAACCAAAAAAGTTCTCTTTGTTCTGTGAGAAGGAAATAACAGTATTTACAGTTCTGTAGATGGGGATCCTTGAAACACAGAAATCCTGTCTCTTTAGCGTTCTATTAGATACTTCTAGTTAGATGTGCATTAAGTTGCTTAATTTCAGTCAAAGTCTGCATTCGTGCCAGTCTATGCCATGTTTTTTGGCTCATACTGAAGCTAAAATAACAGGGAATGTGCTTTATCCCTGATGGATAGTGCTGTGTGAGACTGCCTATAAAAGTTAAATTTATTTAATACTTGCAGCAAGTCAACACTTTTATGATTAATATAGCTATTGACCACAACCTATTTATATACTATTACAAGTTTGTGTTTGAAGATCTGAATAAATCATCTAATTTCACTGAGTTTGGGACCCAGACTAAGAAACTTTAGTCCAGTTTATTGAGCCACACACAACAGGTTTGCCATAAATAATGTCTTATTTATGGCTTTCCCCACTCCACTTAATAAAACATAAAGACAAATGATGGAATAAACTTGGAATAATAATAGTAAAAACTGAGTAAATTCTTACTATCCTAAATAAAATAGCTGTATAGAGTTACTACATTTCAAACTGGCTTATTGGTGTGTGTGTGTGTGTGTGTGTGTTTGTATGTCTGTGTGTGTGTGTGTGTGTGTGTGTGTAATGTAAAGTGTATGCTGTTTGCTTTATCTGACTCATTGCAGTTCACTTTTATTATAGGTGGGTAGATCTCATGTATTGCTGACTTTTTCCCTTCCTAGTTTTATTATCGATCTGATTAACTTGTGAATTTGTTGAAATCAATTAAACAAATACATACTTGAAAGGGGCCTTCACTGAAAGGTCCTATCAAAGGCTAATGTTACTGATCCAAATGCAACCAAGTACACTTCTCTCTGGTATTAGCATGCTCGTTGGCTCTGCACAAGCATTGTAAAGAAAGACACACAAAAGACTGCATGGAGTGGAGAAGGGGTTGAGAGCAACCTTTCCCCACCCTTCTACTTGCTGTTACAATGTGAGAAAACTGCATACCAAAAAGAGAGAGAGGAGGGTGTCTTGAAAATTAAATCACAAATGTGGTCTCTATTCTAAGGATTGGATATGAAAGCTCTTTTCACCTGAGTATTTTCATTGGTGCAATAAGTAACATGGATCAGCTTATAAAGGAAAGTCTCCTTCTAATAGTTTTCTCTTATTTCAAGTTGCATTATTGTAAACAGATGAATATTATATTTCAATGTGAAATGATACAAGCACAAGGCTGGATATGGGAAGATTTAACAAATATTTATTGAATGTGGATGTATGGCTTTATTATTATTTCAAATCAACTTTTAACCATCAGGTTTCCAAACAGCAATGTACTTACCCACACTGTATACTTGAAGAAGTGTGACTGACCTCACTGTGATAATACGTTGTTATCTTACTTAGGTGTTTTGCTCCCAAATGCCCTAGAAGATGAGATTTAATATGTTTGTTACAAAAGAAAGGTCACAGAGTTGTCCCAATTCCTGTTACTCACTGCAAAACCTCTAGTCCAGGCATCTTTCCTGTACAGACCTTCCTTCTCTTCACAGGTAGTGTGCAAGCTCTCCATGCACACACAGTTTGGATGGCTCTGAGAGTATTTCTTGGCTTTTGACCACCACAGGGTCCAGGTTTTCTGTTCCACAGAATATCTATTATCTGAAGCAAGAACAAGACTTAAGTTTATATGTAATGTTTCCTGGTCACCCTCTAGAAATAAAAATATTTGGGAAGGGAAACAAAACATTAAATTTTCCTACCCTTTTCTATGAGGTAGAAAGGATAGATGTCATTATCCCCATTTCACAGGTGAAGAAACTGAGACCAGAAGAAATTAAGCTTACAAAGGCACTGCACAGCCAGCTTATCAGTTAGGCTCCTGGGGAGATAGAGATGGCACAAGACCAAACTGAGTAACTGGAGAGTTTAATAAAAGGGGCTATTTACAAAGTTGGGTAAGCAAAGTTTAAGAAAGGTAACAAGGAACTGTGCTGTGTATTGGCACTAGTAAAAGTGGGAACTATTTCCACCCCTCAACCTGAAAGAACAAAAGGGAGAAAGCAGTTTCTGGAATCCAATAGTGGGCCCCCAGATAGGCCATGTGGCCTTCAGTAAAAAGGTGCAGCCAACACAGTTACCTGAACAAGAGGAAGGTAGAAGAATGAACACCAGGCCCTCCTTTCCTCTTGCCTCTGACGGTTGAAGCCAGAGGGAAGATGAGTCTAAAGATAAAACCAATCTAGTTCAGCCTCTTGGGACAGGAGTAGCTAGGCCAGGCAGAGTTGGAATTCAGCTCTTTCTATTCAGTAGGTTGCTGCCTTGATACTTGGCATATAGTCTCTGCTGAGTAGTCACAATCTTCTATTTTCCTTAAGGTGGGCAAACAAATCTGGCACATTTTGTCCTTTTTTAAAACAAGTTATAACCAGCTGACTTGCTGGCAATGAATGGAAATAGTGATGATCAGGAACCCTGATTTTAATATTTCTGAAGACAACAAAAATAAGGTTGTTAACAGAAAGACAAAAATAATCATTCCTTGGGCACCTGGGTGACTCAAGTCAGGTAACTGTCCAACTTCAGCTTAGGTCAGGAACTCCATATTCGTGAGTTCGAACCCCGCATGGGGCTCTGTGATGATAGACATCTCAGAGTCTGGAGCCTGCTTCAGATTCTGTCTCTCCCTCTGTCTGCCCCTCCCCTGCTCATGCTCTGTCTCTGCCTCTGTCTCTCTCTCAAAAATAAACAAGAAACATTAAAAAAAATAATTATTTCTCTGTTTCCATATGAAGCATATGCCAAATACTTATTGCTCAGTAAGTTATTTAGAAATTATCAATTAGACACCTATTATAGGCCCAACACCCCATAAAGTCTTACAGGGAATACAAGACTACAATGGGTACAGCCAGCCCTTACAAAGCTTACAGATCTGTTTAAAGGCCACATAGTATTGTTATAAAAGATATAAAATCAAATCTGTTTTCAATTTTATTTTTATCTACACTGTTCTAAATAGTAAAATAGAGGGTATATAAGTCTTGTGTTAAATTAAGCTTAGGGGTAAACAGTAGAGGGAAATTAAACAGTTTATTGCTGCAGGCCTTTTCAGAGCCTTATTTATGCTAATATGCTTTGAAAATCTTTAAAACTCAGGGATATTTTCTGAACATCTTTCCCAGAACACTTCTTTTCCCATGTATGAAGTCTATGAAATCTGGTTTCTCCCCCCAATTTTTTTGAAAACTGACCACATAATCATATATCATTTCAGATTGTGGGTGAATGTGTTCATAGTGTCTTGTAATATTTTATCTTGGGTTAGTGTCCTGTAGTCTCTCCAGTAATTTTTGAACAAAATACAAACATTCAATGCAGTAAGAGAACTGGTATTTAAGAAGAGGGTTTAATTTTTAAAAATATCTTCTTGATATAAATAATTATGGTTTATGGTTTGAAAGGCTAAATTTTGTTTATCAAACTTCTTAAAATGAGATATGTCTGCGTATAATTTTAAGAGTTTAAAGGAACAGGTCACTTGTCTTGTGTTTTACTTTATAAAAATGAGTGATCAGCAGTGACCAAGTATAGCTATGTATTCATAAACATATGACTATAGACACACCTGAATATATACACATATACATATAACATTTTTAAGGTATGTTCTGTTAATATTTTTCACCAGAATATGGCATTTTCATTGCTTTTTCTTCTTTCCTGACCCTCCTCTGGTTCCACCTATGACTCTTTGGAACACAGACCCTGAACACAGGGCTCTATCTGTGTACATACATTGCCCTGCGAATAGAACTCACATGGCCAGCTTTACTGCCAGCTGATGAAAAGAAGAGTTAGGATCTGTTACTGTGAGGCTCTAGACATTCATTAATTGGAAGTAACTTTGCTAAGGCATTTTTAAAGTTAGGTGAGTGTAGAATGGTGCAGCGTGTTCAAATGAGGCTAGATTTGGAAATAAAGACATGAGATACAATCTCAGCTCTGCCCCAGATTAGTTATATAGCTTTACTAACTGCAGAGCTGGGCAGAGACATGAGGCCATCGCAGACAGTCCGTTCAAGTCAGTCCTCTAAAAGTGTTTATTTCCCATTTATTTAGAGGGGCAATTACAATCTGTTAAGGGTAACTGAGGAAAGGGAAGCTCACTAGTAGAGTGGCCCAGCTTGCAGACCCAAAAGTCATCTTTCCAATAAAGACTTTCTACTTTCCATAGTAGAAAGTTTATAGGTCCAAAGTAGTAACTAATGCCACTTGGTAATTTTAACATTTTCCTCTCTTCAGTCCTAAACACTCCATGGGATTTATTGCCAAAAGAATTCATTTGTATTCCTACTACACACCATATATTTTTTTTCATTTTTTAACATTTTAAGTGATATTTTATTGCCCATATAATGTCTAATTTATTTGTTATAGATTAGTGCTTCCTGAGAATTGATTGGTTGGCTAGAATTTACTCAGTTGTTCCAATTAAAGCCAGTTTTATTTTTGCTTTTGTTTCTATCTTCTAAATGGCATTGTTAGATCAGACCATAGTTACCAAACCTGAGATTCAGAATCATCTAGGGAGATTTAAAGACTAATTGAATTAGAAGACTCTGAAAGTGAGGACTCAAGCTATGTGTTTTCATAAAACCCACTTGGATGATGCAGATATGATGGGTCTGTAGGTTCTTGCCTGATATGACATGACTAAATGATTTCTTATGGCTTTCTGACTCTAAGGACTGTGACCTGGAAGTGAAAGAGATTAAATAGAATATATGCTGGTTAAATGCATCTTTACTCTCCACAAGGAGATTTTATTTCTCACTAGGAATGCCATCACCACTTTAAGGAATCCATGGCAGTAATTATTACCTTTCTTTTACACAGGAGGAAGACTCAGAAGACCAGAGAAGGTAAGGGACTCACATAAGGTCATTAGCATTGGAAGAGAAAACATAGCTTCTGACTTCTGGTACAATGATCTTTAAATTATAGCAGTTCTGATATGTGGAACAATACTGAAGAAGAAGGCTTTAAATGTTGCTAGAACTCGTTAATGCTTTCCCCTCTTGCAATTCTAGGCCAAGGGAAAGAAATGACTTCTTCTGGTTATGCTATGGTTTTCCTATTTAAATGAGCCCATTAAAATTGTCCTCTCTTCTTCCTGCCTAACTAGTATCTCTTGGTCTTCAGTGGATGAAATAACGTGTACTACTTAAGATTCATATTTCCTTTCTAACTATGCCTTGAAGGAGCAGGATTAACTTTCTCAGCTTCTTCTTCTGCAGTAAACTCTAATTGGCTGACAGCTTGCTCAGACAAACACATTGCCCCTGAGGGCTTTTATGGTAAAGAAAAGAAAACATGGTCACATATCCACCATTTCTCAATACATTTCTCCCACAAATTATAAAAATAGGACTGCATCAAGAAGGCTGAAACAAAGATGTTAGATACTGGCCAATAAATTTGAAAATGACCCTATATCATTCCTTCTACCTGAAATATCCTTTCTGTTGTCCCATAGGAAACAGTATTCTCAGCTTTACAAATTCCAATCATGTATGACCATGAACACGATCCCTTGTTGAATCAACCCTGCCAGAAAGCTTGGAACTACCTAAAACTGACCACTCATGTATTACCTATTTGTAGTTTGTCTTGATCTGTTTCTGTGTCTGCTTGAGACATTGTTAATATTCTTCTTAATTTCCATATACTCCTTTTACCCTGCGAAGCAGCAATGGGTTTTGAGGAGGACTGGCTTTATCTACCAGTGTGGCCTCATGTCCATGGACACTGAGCATTTCAAGTAATTCAGGCCTAAACAACCATTGGATCGCTTATCCTGGCCCTGGGGAGTAATAAAGATGGAAAGGAGCAGTCAATTAGTTTAAAATTCAAGACATTTTCTCGAATTTTGGCAACAGGACATTCTTTCTTTCTGGGTGAAACGTGTTGCAGGACCGTCAACTGCGGCAGCCATTTTGCTAATGTGAATAAAGACATCCTACAGATGAAGCTGACCCAAGGGGAGAAGTCAGAAACAGGAGAATTACCTCCAAAGAGTTCCAGTGCCATTTCTAACTATAGTTTCTACAGTGATCAAGCAAATTAAAAATATCATTCAGAACTGGAATTTGTTATTTCTATTCTCCATGAAGCCAAGCCTAAAAAAGGGTTTTAACAGGATTACTAAGTAGATAGATGAAGAGGATATCATGGAATCAAAAAGGCTCTTGGCAAAGTTTCTCATGGAGCTTACAAATCCTTTGGAAAGATGTAGTTTGGGTGAATGATCAGTCAGACGCCAATGTCACAGGGACTTGGCATGTTCAACATTCATGTAACTGACTGGAGCAGAGAAACAAAAAACATACATAACAAATTTAAAGATTTGGGTGGAACAGAGGCGCCTGGGTGGCTTAGTCGGTTAAGCGTCCGACTTTCGCTTAGGTCATGATCTCGCTGTTCGTGGGTTCGAGCCCCGCGTCGGGCTCTCTGCTGACTGCCAGCTCAGAGCCTGGAGCCTGTTTCAGAGTCTGTGACTCCCTCTCTCTCTGACCCTCCCCTGCTCACGCTGTCTCTCTCTCTCTCTCTCTCTCTCTCTCCTAGAAATAAATAAAACATTAAAAAAAAATTTAAAGATTTGGGTGGAACAGATATTATGCTTGATGATTAAATCATAAAATCATGATGATTTTAAAAGTATCTCTATGGTCTAGAATGAGTAAGGTTAAATACATAGATATATAAATTTTGCATTTAAAGTGTTTAATAAGGATGAATGGGTGTGGAAAAACAGCAAGTGAATGAAAAAGCCCGGGGGGTTTAATTGACTATAAACTTAATAGAAACTCGTAATGTGACATACTATTTAAAAAGCTGAGACAGTTTTAAAGCCATGATTAACCAAAGTCTAATTTCTATGCCAAGAAAATAAAGACCGATTTCACTTTTTTTGTGGTTAGAGAATATATGGAGTTAGTTGCATGCTCAATTTTGACATTTTAGCAGTGAGTAGGTTATGCTTGAGAAATAGTTACAAATGGTGTTTCCAGAAATTTTAAGTGTCATATGACAACTTCTTAGAAGATCTGGGACTTTTTAGTCTGGAAAAATAAAGATGGGTGAAAGCCAATATAGCAATCTGTACATATTTATTCATTAAATGAATAGGTGTTCAACACTTATTAAATGACTGGAAAGTTGAGAGATTGTGGAGACTCAAACATGGACAAGATCTGAAGACACAGCCTCATTAACAACAAAGACACAAGTATAAGAAATTACAATGTGGTCAGATTAGGGTAGATTGATATACTACTATACAGACAATAGTAATGAAGCTACCTCTACAAATTGTAGAGGCTTAGCCTCTAAGTTGAGTCTGGAAGGAAGACTATGAAGTTCCCTAGGCATAGAGACAAGATTCTAAGAAGGTGCATAGCAAAGGTAAGACAGAGAGATATGAACCCTTTATTATTAGACTATAGAAAAAACCAGTGATGAAGAAGTGTAGCTTAAAAGTAGAGACTAATTGTTTAAATAAGATAATTTGGCTCAGGTATAAAAAATGGATTAAAATCCTAAAGGTATTGATTAGGAAGAATAAATGGTTAAGAATAATCAATCCAACTTTTAATTTAAAAAAAAATGAGGGACTCTAACAACATTAATTGGAAAAAAAATATATAGTTTTTAACATTACCATTAACAGAAATAAAAGAAATACCAGAAACATATATAAAAAGTTAATATATAAAAAAGTGTTACTTCAAATCTGTAGGGAAAAAAAGGAGTTATTCAACAAATGAGCAAAAGTTTCTGAGATAATCATTGAAATGTTTGAGGAAAATTAAATTGGAACTTGACATTATTGTCTAAATAGATTCCAAATGGTGCACCAATTTAAGTACAAAGCATGAAACCTTAAAAACAACTGAAAAATTGCATATTTCCTTCAGAGTAAGGAAGATTTTCCTGAGCATAAATTCAAAAGAATGGGGAAAAAAAAACCCATAAAGGAAATAGTTCATATATTTGGTTTGTCAAAGAAGAGAGAAATAAAAGAAAATCAATAAGAGAAATCTGCCCTAGTTTCCACCCCACTACATCCATCACCACTCAAATCTCTTCTCCCTGTGTTTCTCATTTCAGTAAATTACATTCCCATCTACCTAGTTACTACGATCAAACTTTTAGAAGTCACCCTTGAGTCTCTCCTTTTCCCTATTTCTCCACATCCAATCTGTCTGCAAGTATTGTCTGCTTTACCAATCAAAATGGATTCCAAAATCCATCCCCTTCTCTCCATTTCTCCTTCCATCACTTTAAACCAAGCAACCATGGCTCAGATTCCTATAGTTGCCTCTTTAAGTGGTTTTCCTGCTACTACACTTAGTGCTCTAAAATTCCATTCTCCAGTATCAGCCAGAGTGTTTAAAATGCTGCAGTGATGTTCATCATTCACTTCCCTAATATTTATTGAGAACCTACTTTGTGCCAGGACTATTCTGAGATTTGGGATAAAGCGGTAAGTGAAACAATCAAAATGTCTGCTTTATGGAAATAAGATTCTAGTGAAAGCAGGGGCCAGGAGAGGACACTAATAAATCAGTGAAACAGTATTTTAGAATAGAAGTACCACAGAGTAGAATAAAGTAGGATGGGACATAGGAGCTGCCTGGGAAGTCATCTGTAGTTGTGTGTTTTGTATACTGCATAGAAGCTTGGCAAAGGAGATGAAGAGATTGAAATCCCAGGGAGGTAATTTTTCTAATTCTTCTGCCCAGATGGTGCTCATTTTCCAAATACATCTCCCCATAGTGAGTATCTTTTTCTAATTTATTCAAAGGCACAGTTCATGGACCATATAGATGGTTCTGTTTTAAGAGGATCACTGACTGATATGTGAAGAACACAGTGCAAGGTGAAAACAGGGATATAATTTAAGTGTTATAAAATTCCAGGTGAAAAGTAATAGTAGCTTGAATAGGACTACAATGATAGAAGCTCTGAGAAATGGTCATATTCTGTACATACTTTTTCCCAGTTTTATTGAGAGATAATTGACATACATCACTATATAAGCTTAACATGTACAGCATGATGATGTGATTTACATATATTGTGAAATGATTACCACAGTAGGTTCAGCTAACATTCATCTTCTCATGTAGTTACAATAAAAAGAAAAAAAAGGGGAAAAAAGCCTCCTTGTGATGAGAACTATTAATTTACTCTCTTAACAACTTCTCTATATATCAGGCAGCAGTGTTAGCTATAGACATGTTTTACATAACATGCCTAGTACTTTGTAAGTGGAAGTTTGTACCCTTCTAACCACTATCCTCTAGTTCTCCTCCCCCCACCCCTACTCTGGTAACCCCAAATCTAATCTTTTTTTCTGAGTTTGGTTTGTTTCTGGTTTTGTTTTAGATTCTACATATAAGTGATATCATACCGTTTTTGTCTTTCTCTGATTTACATCACTTAGTGTAATGCCTTCAAGTCCCATCCATGTTGCAAATGGTAGGATTTCCTCATTTTTTATGGCTGAATAATATTGCATTGTACATGTATACCACAACTTCTTTATCCATTCATCTCTCCATAGACACTTAGGTTATTTCCATACCTTGGCTATTGTAAATAATACTACAGTGAACATGGGAGAGTGCAGATATCTTTCTGAGGCGGCATTTTCATTTCCACTGGATGTATTCCCAGAAGTAGAATTATCATATGGTGATTCTATTTTTAATTTTTTAGGATCCTTTATACTGTTTCCCATAGTGGCTATACCAATTTAAAACCCCACCAACAGTGCACAAGGGTTCCCTTTTCTCCACATCCTCACCAGCTTTTGTTAACTCTTGTCTTTTTGGTGATGGTCATTCTAATAGATGTGAGGTGATATCTCATTGTGGTTTTAATTTGCATTTCCCTAATGACTTAGTGGTGTTGAGCATCTTTTCATGTACCCATTGGCTTTTCATATATCTTCTTTGGAGAAATGTCTATTTAGGGTCTTTGCCCATTTTAATTCATTTTTATTGTTATTGTTACTGTTGTTCTACTGTTGAGTTGTGTGAATTCTTTATACATTTTCGATATTAACCCTTTATCAGATACATGGTTTGCAATTTTTTTCCCATTCGGTATTTTGTCTTTTCACTTTATTGTTGATATCTTTTTTTTTCAGTTTGAAGTGTTCACATTAGTTTATTTTTATGTAGTTGCTTGTGCTTTAAGTGCCATGGGCAAGAAATTGTTACCAAGATCCATGTCAAGGAGATTTATTCCTCTATTTTCTTCTAGGAGCTCCATGGTTTCAAGTTTTACATTTAAGTCTTTAATTCATTTCGAGTTAATTTTGGTGAGTAGTTTAATATATTGGTCCAATTTCATTTTTTTACATATAAATTTCCAGTTATCTTAGCACCATTTATTGAAGAGACTGTCTTTTCTCCATTGAGTGTTTTTTACTCCCTTGTGAAATATTAACTGACCCAATATATGCTTGGGTTTATTTCTGGGCTCTCAATTCTGTTCCTTTGGTCTATTTGTTGCTTTTATGCCACTTAGATATGCCCTTGTAATACATAGCCTTATAATGTAGCTTGAAATTAGGAAGTCTCCTGCTTTATTCTTTATCAGGATTTCTTTGGGGTCTTTTGTGGTTTCATTTAAATTTTAGGAGTCTTTTTTCTATTTCTTTAAGAAGTGCCATTAAAATATTGCTAGGTGCTGCACTGAATCTATAGATCTTTTGGTGATCTTTTGGTGATGTCAATACTTTAATAGTATTGACATTTTAACGATACTCTTCCAGTGTATGAACAACGGTACCATTCCATTTATTTGTGTCTTCAGTTTCTTTCATCACATAGAGATTTTTTACCTATTTGTTATTTTTTTTAATTCTTTTTGATGTTCTTGTAAATGTAAATGGGATTGGCTTCCTTTATTTTCTTTCATAGTTTGTCTTTAGTGTATAAAAATGCTACTGATTTTTGTATGTTAATTTTATATCCTGCAACTTTAGTGAATTCATTTATTTGATCTAACAGTTTTTTTTTTCTTGGTTGAGTTTTTAGCATTTTCTATGTATAAAATAATGTCATTCACAGATACAATTTTACTTCTTCCATTTTCATTCTGACACCTTTTATTTGTTTTTCTTGCCTGATTGCTCTAGCTGGGACTTTTAGCACTGTATTAAGTAGGAGTGGTAAGAGTGAGCCTTACCTTTCAACCTTTCACCACTGACTATGATGTTAATCTTGGGTTTTTCATTTCTGGCTTTTATTATGTTGAAATATATATATATTTCAGATTATATATATATATATATATATATATAATCCGTTAACAGTTTTTATCATGAATAAATGTTGAATTTTGTCTAGTGCTTTTCTGTGTCTATTGAGATGATCATATGATTCTTATATTTCATTCTTTTAATGTGATACATTGCATTAAGTGATTTCTGTATGTAGAGCCATCTTTTCAGCCCAGGGATAAATCCCACTTGATCACGGTGAATGATCCTCTTAATGTGCTACTGATTTCAGTTCGCTAGTATTTTATTGAGAATTTATGCACCTTATATTCATCAGAGATACTGGCCTGAAGTTTTCTAATAGTGTCCTTTTCTGGCCTTGGTATCAAGATTAATGCTAGCCTGGTAAAAGAGTTTGGGACTGTTACTGGATATATTTTGAAGATGGAAGAAAGAATATGAAAATATTCTTGTTTGATTGCGTGTGGAAACTTGCACATTGAACCTTTTATTGAAATCTAACATCCTTACTCCATTTGAGCTTCCCATTCTCTTGGACATCATCTCCATCCATTCTCCCTGATGTTTACAAAACTCCAAATGCATTGTCTTTCTTTCTTATCCTTAAAGATTTCAAGCTCATTCTCAGTCCAGGGCCTTGGCCCTTGCTATTTTCTTCTATGGAACCCTCTTCCCTCAGATCTTTGTATGGCTTATTTATTCTCATCAGCCACTGAATTCAGATGTTACCTACATAAAGAAGTCTTCTCTGACCATATCATCCCCAGACACTCATTACCTTTCTCTTGATTTGTTTCCTCTACATAATTTATCACACTCACTAACTGGTAATCATTTATTTGTTTATTGTCAGTCTTAATAGAGTGTTAGAGCCATGCCATTAGGAACATTATCTTGACCTAAAATAGTAGCTATAGGAGTTCCTGGAGCCTATAGACATTCACTTAGAGCTTCCATTGTCATTCACAGCTTTGACCACTGCCCAGAAATAAAATTAGTCTCGCCTTTTTGAATGAAATTAAATGCTAATTAAGTGGACTTGTGTTGCACAAAGTTGTGAAGAGGGTGGAAGTTTCTTATCTTCTTCCATTCCATTTCCTTTGGAAGTGCCTAGGGCTTATTAGGGTAGATAATGGTATTGATTCATTTTTAAATTTTCAAATGCTGTACTTTCTCACACTTACTGTGGAATTTATCTTATATTGATAGTGCCCAGTTATGTCACAGGTTATAAAAAATTGGGAAGATAAAAATGAAGCAAGCTTACATGAATTAGAGGCAATCATTTAGAATGAATATTAGTTCTGTGCTGATAATATAATATTTTGTTATCACATACAGAACATCAATTATGTACATGAAGTGTACATAATTGTCTATTTAGAAGTCCTGCCTAGGGGTAGTTTAATTCTATTGCCAAGCTGCTAGAAATTCAATTGATGCAACACAAATTAATGGTCAGTGCTAATAATACAAAGTTTATGAGATTTACACCCAAAACAGAGGCTGTTACAAATAACATTTCAATTATTAGTTCTGCTGGTGGTCTTTAATAAAAGAGATAAAATAGTTATCATTGTAAAGCCCTGCTTAGATTTAAATTTTCTTAAATGTGCCTTTATTAAAGACCTGGCAGAGCTTTATAGTAAATTTTTAAATGTAAATATCTGTTATTTCAAACTCTTTTGTGTGCTATCTAATTGATATGTAGGAAGCAATTTCAAATGATCAGCCACTCTTCAGATACCTACGGTAAAATAGGCAATTTGGGTTTACTTTTCTCTGCCTCACTCCTAAAACAACAAAGCACATGGACACTATGAGAATATTTACCCTAGAAAACAACTCCTGAGCTGGCAGTCGCTAGAAACAAGAGGCTCAAACCACTTCAAGTGAACTCAGGAGAAAAAAAAAGAGAGAGAGAGAAAAGAAGCCACTCAAAAAAAAAAAAAATAAAGTTAGGGTGGCCTTCAATAGATTTCATTTAAATTCCTCCAGATATTGAACAAGGTTTGAGTGAGCAGAGAGATAAGGAAAGAGGTAAATGTGGGAAGCCATGACAGCGAGGTGAATTTATGCTGCCATCATCTATATGTGATCTCATTTTCAGTGTGTTCTCCTCATCCGGGCCCAGTCTCTAACTCATATCTTACTAAAAGAGCCTTCTGTCTAGTCTGTCTGTGTCTAGTCTTACTTTTACTTTCTTAAATCCATGCTCCTTGCTAAAGCCAAAATAGTCTATTTGTCAAAGCATATGAAATTGTCATCCATAAATTATATTCTCAAAGAAGCCTTTCCTAACACCCAGGTTTGATCATGTGTGTAATAAGCTTCCTTCTTTATTCACCACATTGGACTGGAATTAAGTATTCACACCCCCCACCCCCACCCCCCACTCTAAGTGGCCCTAGAGCAGGAACTATCCTATTCATGTATTCTCAGTGGCTAGCAGAGTGAATGGCATAGAGTAGATACTCAAAAAGATCAGTTATGCTGAATTGATATGATAAAAGTTTTAACATTGCAAACTTATTATTTTTTGTTTGGCTTTCAAAAATTTTTCAAAAATGAAAACAGACAGGGAGTTTGGGATGAAAATCTTCCCAAATTAATATGGACTTCTATAAGGATGTTTTAATATAAAATTTTAATTTTTTTGAGGGGGGAGGGGCAGAGAGAGAGGGAGAAAGAGGATCTGAAGTGGACTCCACCCTGACAGCAGAGAGCCTGATGTGGAACATGAACCCATGAACTGTGAGATCATGACCTGAGCTGAAGTCATATGCTTAACCGACTGAGCCACCCCAGTGGCCCAAGAAGGCTTTTAATATGTTTTCCAGGTGTTTTTTTTTTTGACATGGGATGGTTTAGTTCTGCAACCTTTATTTAGAAAATATTTTTTAATACTTTTAAAATACTTTGAGTTCCAAACTTGTAAGGTCTCAAAACCATCACTACATGCTCTATCTCAATACAGCAGTGGTTTCAGTGTCTGGAGTCTGTCTTGTTCCATTTTTCTTATATTACACAAAGAGAATAGCTACTGCCATGGCAATAGAACATACACACTCTAGAAGACCTTTGATACTTGGAATTGTATTGTATAATAACAAACTCTAAAGAAAGGATGAAAGTCTTAAAATACATGCTTTAGTATTTACCTATACTGTGATAATTCTGTGATTAAGACCTGAACAAGATGGAAAGGTCTTGAAAAGGGGGATCTCCTTAATTGTTTTTCATGGACTACTACCCAACTGCAGTCTAGGTGACTTCCCTTCCACTGCATACCTTCAGTCCCCCATTGAGTTCAATATGATATCAGTGCTACTTCTCAAGGAGAACTGCATGATTTTTGTGAGTCCCTAGAGCCAGCCATTGACTTGTAAGTCTCCATAAAGCTCTACAAAGCATCAGCTACTCTTGAACAAAAGGCATTGTGCATCCAGTATCCCTGGAGAATGACTGCATAAACAAACCTCTCCTGGAGATCAGCATGCCATTGAAATACAATTTGCACCTGGTGGCAAAAGTTGCAAAAAGTCAATACTTGATGAGGGAGAACTTTTAAAATCCTTGAAACAGCAGAGTGGCTCAAGGCTATTTGTTGTCTTTGCAATAAAAGTGTAATCCGGTGTAATATGCAGGTAGTTACCAACCAGAGAAAGCCAGCTGTGATACTATTGAACAACATCCCTCTCTCCCACCAAATGAGCTGTTAAAAGAACAAACAGAACTGGTAAAGAACTAATAACAACTTTGAAAAAATCTTCAGAAAAGGTTACACATTAGAATTATTCTAGAAGCTGTAGCAACGACAGAAATCTTGGTGATTGTACAATATACATTTCAAATACTTAATTCTAGGTTTGGGAGATGCCTGAAGAGGAAAAGCTGTTTGTGTGCTGAAAGAAACTTTGGTGGGGAAACATTAAACTATACAAAACTTATTTATTTAAAAAAATTGGAAACAAGCATGTTTGTTAGAAATACTGCATTTTGTGTTTTTATAAACCTTATGTTACTACCATCTGTAACATCCTACTTTTCTGGAATCTAGCTGGTTTAATTTAGAGTTGATGTTAGTTCACTACACAAATTTTTACATATAACACTCCCTTATCTGTAGTTATATCGGCTTATGGATAATATTCTATTATTCCATGCAAGTAGTAGAAAAGACATGTTGTCCCTTAAAATGTCGAGTGTTCTCAGAGGTAGGATAAATATAATGAGGATCTGAAGGGATAAGATCTGAAGGGATAAGAAATGATTAAATATCTAAAAGGATAAAACCTAAAGTTTCAATTCACATGTTGTTTTTTCTTTAATTTAGTAAAGGAATAAGAATTCAAATGAAATTTTAAAAATAATGTTCTAGCTCCTCTGGAAAAAAAATTTCTGTTTTTAAGTGAAACTTCAAGCAATGATGAAAATTCTTTAGTTCTATCATTGAAAATACACAGCAGAACCCTTTTAGGCATTAAAATTGGAAACTGCTTTTTGTCTTAGCTAATTAATCACTGGCTATTTTTATTTTCTTAAAATTTGGCAAGTTTTATTATATTGTGTGATATTTATTTAAATGAAAATTAGATACATGAGTTCTGGAGTTGGAACAGCCTTTGATATAGGAAATAGTCAAAAAGTCAAAGAGGGCTCAAGATGCAGAACCCTAATAATTTAGACATGGTTTCACTGGCAAAGGCAGAACAGTTTGGAATTGGAGTTGGTTTGGAGGGGGGAATAACACACTCAATGAGGGCAGATTGACTTGGAGATTTGGGTGTGATTTTCAAGTTTAAATACTTCAAGAGGCGGTTGAAATATGAGCCTAGAAAAGAGTATAGAAAACAGAAGTGATGATGAGAGTTACTATTTATTAGTATAGACATAAAGTCAGAGCCCTGAGGGGAAAAAACACTCTCTCTTTTAGACAGGGATTTATTTTGTTTTAAGTGATAAAGAATGAGGCACCTGGGTGGCTCAGTCAGTTAAGCATCCAACTCTTGATTTCAGACCAGTTCATGATCTCATGGTTTGTGAGATAGAGCCCTGCATTAGGCTCTGTGCTGACAGCATGGAGTCTGCTTGGGATTCTGTCTCCCTCTCCATCCCTGCTCTCTCTCTCTCTTTCTTTCTGTCTGTCTCTCTCTCAAAATAAATACGTAAACTTAAAAAAATAAAGTGATAGGGAATGTTTACAGTTAAAGGTTGTAATCAGGAGAGCAATATGTAAGAAATATTAGAGATAGAAAAGCAGGTGATTCTGAGGTGAGTGACTATGAAAACCATTCAAAAGATAATTTTCACTTGAAGGATGAGCATTATCAGAATACAAAGGTGAAATTAGTGGAATGAAGAGAGAAAGAAATTAAGAATAATAATCAAAGTTGTTTACAATCTTCACAAACCTCTTAGTAAAATGATAAGTATTTTCCATCTTTCAAACACAAACTGCTAAGTAGAAGTAGTGGATTTGCTAAGAGCAGATGTCTTCTGTCAGAGAGATTCAGAAATAAAGTCAGTTTTTATGTTGTTGCCTTGTCTTGTTAAAATGAATATACTTTCTGACACTTATTGGTAAATCATTTGTAACATGAGATAAGTCTTATATTTATTGAGTTGTTTACTTTAACAGACAGTCATAACTACCTGGTTCGAATTTTATTTGAAACTCAACTACAACTTTTAAGCACTTTTTATTTAAAGAAATGAAGAGGAGTGATAAAATTGATATCACTAGTACATAGACATGATTTTGTGAGTTGAATTTGCCCAGTCTTTGAAAGAAGTAATTTAATTTAAGATTTTATTCAATAAAGTAGTGAATAGGCTGTTGGATTTATATTAAAAATTTTTTCAAGAAGGCATGGCTTCAGATGCTATGTTTAAATTTCTTGAAATGAGGCCAAAGGATGACATTTTATAGGTGATACATATTTTCTTCTAAAGTTTTCTATTTTCCATCAGCTTTTCATGTCATATTGGCTTTTATATCATTGTTCATTGTTTTTGACTCATAAAAAAGTACCTAGTGCTATCATTTTTTTACTATATTTTTAGAAAGAAAGAAGAAATCTTAACATTATTTGTGGTTTCTTAAGACTGAAATATATAGTAGAAGTAACTTCCCCCAAATTCCCTTCTATACATCTTTCCCAAAGAAGACATAAGTTCTCTTTATTTAAATTTTTGCTTTATAATGTAGATTAGAATGTATATTTTATTCTACTATTTTAATTTTTAAACACTCAGAGGTTGTTTTTCCAGGATAATGTTATCCAAAAGCCTCAAAAATTTTCAAAGAAATACTCAGAAATTGTGTTTCCATGTTAATTAATGCATACCTTAATCATTTCACCTGACCATCAGCCCTTTGAGAGATGTTGTGTCTTTCACTTATGTAAGTTCAAAGGCATACACAATGCCTAGTTGATATACAATAAGTACTCGATATTTGCTGAGCAAATCACTGGAATATTTTTTTATTCTATTTTACAAAGACTATATATATATGCACAAATATATGTATACATATTTCAGTATTGCAGTGGGCTTTTAATAAATTTTTATTGAATTTAAATAATCTCTATTAAAAATTTCACCAAAAGCTGATTTCCCTTCTTACATCTCTGACCAAACTTTCTACTCCCATTCTACAACACAATATATTTTCATGGTTTAATTGACAACCATTATTTTGTTTATGAGACATTAAATTTCATTTTGTTCATTTAATTCACCGTATCTGGAGCAATTTATAACTACTGACTATAATCTTTATTGAACTTTGAAGATAAGCCAGTACCCAAAAGTAGAGAGGAATCAACAAAGAATCAGCCAGGAGATCTGACGTACTGAGGTCTCTGATCTGCTAGGAAGGATGTTTCACCGTTTGTCCTCAGTCTCCCCACCTGCACACAAGAAGATATTGTACATGTCCTTCTCAACTCTATTATTGTATAGTAATAGTAATAATAATAAAATAATAATATTATTATCATGCTTATTAATAATAACCATGAATTCTGAATAGAAGCATTGTCCATAAAGCTTAATAAGAACTAAAATGAACTATACTCTAAACTTTGTAGGCCCAGTATTTTATTTTATTTTATTTTATTTTTTGTTCATTGAGTGGAAAAATTTTGGACACAATCTCTTCTGAAATGCTCTTGATAATTTAGCCAGCATGTATTTGACAAATGACTTCTGTTTTTAATACTAATTATGGCCAGAGGCAACATTATGGGTGATTGTTTCAGATCTGAAAACAAATCAAATAATACGTTATTCCCAAATAGGTTTATCTTTTCAAAAAAAAAATGAATTACTTGTTTTTAAGTTCTATCCTTTACTTGTATTAGAATGTGTAGATTCATATTTGGTCATATCTTTCTAAACAGAGGTCTCATAATTCAAGTTAGCATCGCGTTCAGAGAATTACAAATCTCATATAGCTGTCTCGCACTTTCAACTTAATATGCTTTCACACTTATTAACTCATTTCATTTTCCCAAAAAGACATGAGAAGTAAATAGAGCAAGTATTAATTTTGCTGCTTATAAAATGGGGAGAAGGAGACATAATGTATATGGATATTTGTTCTAAACAAGGCGGGGAGTGGGTCTCTCTTGATTTGAGTCCTCCAGTCCTGGGTCCTCAGCATTAATTCCAAATGAAACCAGTCTGGGTTTTAGAGTCTGATTGTTTGCAAAGTTAAAGTACCTGGAGGAGTCAGAGAGGAGAAGATAAGCAAGTGTTAAAGAACATGAGACTTTTTTAGGAATTTCCAGAAGTAAGGAAGGCCCAACAGTCATGATGGAGGCTTCAAAGGTGATTGTCCTATGCTATGGGCATTAATATTTTAAATCCCTCATTTTGCACACATAGAGCAGAAAAGCCTGGGAATATTCTTGATGACAATTAGTGGACTGGATTTTTGCCTGTGACCGATTTTCCCATTTTCAATTAATGGTCTCACTGTAAGAGAAGTTCTCTTTTGTGTAGCTATAAAAATGCTTTGATCATAGAATTTTTTAGAAGGAAGTAACAAACACATTTATCCTCAATACATTCTGCTTTTCTGTACAAAAATAATATAACCAGTTTAACCAAAGTTGACAGCAGCACAGTGAGTCTTGGCCATCCAAAATTTTAGAGTTGGCTATCGGACCAGTTCCTAGAGGTTGCTTATGTAAAGCTCATGGCAACAGCAGCTCATGAACTTTACACTTCATTGTGCAAAAGCCTATTTGGAAACGTTAAGCCGTTGGCAGGATACAGGATCACTAAATCATCCTTGCATGGTTTAGAAATTCTTGTTCACGAACAGAACCAATAACAACACTATGTGCCATATTTTCAGCACTGAGACTGTGTTTCATTAAAGGAAGTAGCCTTGTCCGTATCCTACAAGGGGCTACATTTAAGTTTCTGTCACATAAAATGGGAAGTTGAGAGTTTCAACCATTTTACTGATTTGATATCTAGAATGAGGAATGAGCAATTAGCACTATCAAAATTCAGAAAAGCGATTCTGATCTGACAATATTTTCTATTATCGGTGTGATAATTAGAATTGGCTTTTAAAAGTTTGTAAATGTATATGACGTATGTGTGACAAATATCTGTCTTTCATATACAACCATCTGGAGGGTCAAAAGAACAATGGACTTTAGGATCACACATATTGGTTTTTGAGCATGGCTTTTTGTCCTCATTTATTCAGGTCAGATTTGCTGAGCACTTACTGTAAGTCAGGCATTTTATCAGCTACCAAAATTACAGTGATGAGCACAGAGGCACTGTTTAGTGGAGAAGAAGATATGCATTAAACAAAATAATCCCACAAATCATTTTATAATTGAAATGTGAAAAATGATTTCAAGTTTGTGTACTCCTACTATAAATAGGAGCTATCAGAGACATAGAAATTTAGAGGGACATTTGCCAGATAAAATAAATAATGTTTCAGTTAAATTTGAATTTCAGATAAATAGTAAATAATTTTTAGTATAACTATGCCCCAAATATTGCATTAAGGATACATATACTAAAAGTTATGTATTGTATGTTATGTTATATATTAAAATTATATTATCTCCCCTACACACACACACACACACACACACACACACACACATTTCCCAACCCTGGAAAGAGAGTGCTAATTCCCAGACGTATAGGGAGAGTCAGAAAAAAGTCCTCTTTGGAAGAAGCATTTAAATCAACACTAAGAGATGAATGACAACTGGCATTGAAAAAGGAAGGCATTTTGAATATTCCAAATACATGAAGGATCAGTGGGCAGAGTGAAGGCTACCATGGAAATGAAATGTGCTAGAGGGGAAAGCTGGTCAAGGGTGAGACCCCAGATCTTTCAGGGCCTTTCCTAATGCCTTATTCCTCTTATTCTCCATTTTCTATATGTATACTAAGATCATTAGTAATGACCTAGGAGAGGAGATGCGTAATAGTAGGGAGTGGGGCTGACCCTGAATGAACATTTGTTGACTTTATCTCATAATGTTCACCCTGGCTGTAACTCATTCTATTACCTCTGGGGACTTTTACTGTTTGTTTCGTTTTATGTGAGTTGTTTTCCAGTAGCTTTGATTTTTCCCCAGCTTCAGGTCTGACTTTTAAAGATAATCTGCTTTTGCTTTTGTACTTCAGTTACCCGGTGTATTACCATATTACATCTGAAGTTAGGAGCAACTTTGCCAGTCGGTATCTACATATCCTGGAAATGATTTTTTCTGGGTTCTCCACTTTCTCTCAGGAAATTATCTCAGTCACTGGTAGCCAGCCCCAAGTGTGTTCATCTTCTTTCTTTATTATATGGAGAATTTTAAATGCATTCTTTTTCAGGGGTTATTTTGTAACCACTTTAAAAAGGTTTTCTATGGTTTTAAGCTAAAATGTCATCAGATTGGGGGAAAAATGTCTCCTTTCCTAATATCCTGGCCTCTTCTCCTCAACTGCTCACCACCCCAGAGACAACTTCTGTCTAGTACTCCGACACGCTGATTTTGAGTGAGCACGTCGGCCTGGGAGTGGCAGCACTGGGCCAGAACTCTCAGTGATGAATGTCAGCACAGCGGCCGCAGTCTTTCTGCCAGACAGGAGGCTAACAGGCAGACGGCGGGGAGTTCACAGGCTTGGAGGGGCTTGTTAGACAGGGTTCAAAATTCTCATGAACATCACTCTACCACTCCACAGAACAGCTGCAGCCTCAACAGTGGGAGTCTTCACACTGATTTTTCAAAAAGCTCCCCCTCCAGAATTTAATGTCATATTACACTGTTAAGCGCCCTGCATCATAGTATATTGTTATCCATCATAATCTGCTCTCACCATTTGCTGCAAAGTTACTAATTTGGCTGGATAATATTTCCCTTATTAGAATGAGTTTGCTCTCACTCTCTCTTTCTCTGAGAATTTGTCAACTCTCCACTTCTAGAACTTTTCTGTGTGACTCAACACTGTCCTTGCTTTATAGCAATATAGTTACTGGCCACCTTAAACCATTTCATAGTAAGAAATAAATGATTTCTCAGGGGAAAGCATCTAAGAATTTAGATTAGATGAGAGTGATCTACTTATAAGGATATTTCATCCTCTGGATGAGGTTAAAATGTGGGCATCCACTCAACAATTGGGTTTTGAGATCTACCATGTTTCTGTTCTAGGCATTGGAGTTAAAACAGTGAATAGGACAAAGTCCCTGTCCTTTTTAAGCTCCATTTTACTAGAGAGACAAACCAGGACTCTATAAATAAATGAAGCCTATTATAATTTCAGATGGTGGTAATTGCTATGAATTAAAATAAATGCAGGATAAGGAAGCTCTAATCGGGGGAGTAGAGGGAGCGGCTATTTTTGATAGGGTAGTCATGGAGATGCCCTCCTAAGAGGTGATATTTGAATCAAGTTCTGAGGGCATGAATGTGTCAGGAGTACATACAAATGTGGGACTGGAGAGGATTAATATAAAGAATGTATTGTATAATAGTGAGTGCACAGCTGATGCTAACTAAACAATTTCTCATCACGTTTATGCTATCTATATGAGGGTAAATAGGTATAAGGACAACAAATATGAGAAGTTGTGCAAGTTAGAATCTGTGAAACAGAGGAAGAAATGAGAATGCAGAAGTTTTATTAGTGAGTATTCTTAAAATTAGTGCCTGTAGAAGAGAAAAGCAGGAAGCAGGAAGGAAGCAGTTTTTGGCAGAGAGGGGTCCAGCACATTGACACTCAGTTAGGGCCTAGCTGACCTTTTAAGGAGCTCTAAAGATGCAGTGATCCCTTGGTGAAAGTTGTTGATCAGTAGGACTCCCAGCAGCAAGGTGCTAGGACATGATTCTCCATGGATCTCTTACTGCTCTTTGTAATCAAAAGCACTTCATTCTTATTACAAGTCCTTCAGGATCTGAGCAGTGCAATACAGATTTCATTTGGATGAGTAAGCAACTAAATGTCATTTGGGGAATGCCCAAATTCCTTCAGATCAGATATTCAAATTCTATGTGTACCAAATGGTTCTACACAAATAATCTCTTTATTTTCTTTGTATATAATATGATGATCTTGATCTACCAGATGTGAACTATTGTGCAAGTGCTTTATTAATTCAGTTAAGTAAATACTTTTTGACATGATTGTATTGCACTTTGTCTTCAAAGAGCTTAAAATTTACTGGAAGAAGCAGAAATAAGGTCAACTCAATATAATCTCTAATGCAAGATCAAGTAAACCAGGGGTAAACAGCAAAGTATTTTGAAATATAAGACAAAATATTTTAAGTTTGTTTATTTATTTTGAGAGAGAGAGAGTACATCTGTGCACATGTGCACAAGAGTTGGGGGGGGGGGAGAGAATCCCAAGCAGGCTCCACACTATCAGTGCAGAACCCATTGTGGGGCTCAATCCCATGAACTGTGAGATCATGACTTGAGCTGAAATCAAGAGTTGGACACCTAACCAACTGAGCGATCCAGGTGCCCTAAAAGCATTAAATATTTTTAAGTAAAAGGTAGTAGTAGTAAATAAACGGAGTGTTGACATTTAGAAGATACCCTTAAAGTAAAATTTTGATGCATCTGGAATGGGAGGAAGTCTTCCAAGTGGAGTCAAACAGGAGAGCAGTCCTGTAAGCATGCACAGCCAATAGGCTGGATTCTGGGGAGGAAGGTTATACAGGGATGTAGTGAGAGGTAAGATGGAAAAGGCAATTCATACTCAGAATATGGCAGACCTTGAATGTACTATTAGAAAATGAGGACTTTGTTCTCTAAGCTAGAGTCTCAAAATGTGTCTTATGAGCACCTGCATTAGGGGGCCATGGATGTTGAATGAAAATGCAGACTCACACTCCATCCCATATGCTCTGATTGACAATCTCTGAGACTAGTTCCCTGAAATCTGTAGTTTACATAAGCTTCACATGGTAGTGAGAAGATCTCTACTCCAGATAATGGGACACCACAGAAAAGTCAGGTATCTGTACCCTTAGCTCTGTAGGATGTATGAGGGCTCTTTCTCACATTTGAAGTGTCAAACTGAAACATTCTAGGAATTAAGGAATTTCAAATTTCAATTGAAGTATTTCATTTGAGACAATAAATTAGTGACAATATGCTCCCTTTGCCCATTTCTGTTAATGCAGAACAACTTTTCTCCTCTTGCCAAAATTGTTCAGTTTTATAAGATGCTCAGAAATTGTCAGTCTCATAGTTGCTATTCTCTGTTCTTAGTGAGACATTTTCTTTTCTTCTGATCCTAAGAATCATTTTTACCATAGGACACCAGAAGTTTTTTCAGGGCCCTTGGAGACTCTCTTTTCTGAGTTGCAGTTATAGCAAGGAGTTTATTTTTTTGTTTATGATCTGTAAATTCCTTCCCAAATCTCTGATAGCTTCAGATCCCTTAGAAGCCAGTCTAATCTTTTATTTTCAACTTATAAGTCAATCCAATAATTAATTTTTTTTCCCAAAGAACTTTCTTCTCCTAGCTTCAGTCACAAACACTTCTTTTTCACCAGCTTCATTTTAGAAATCCCTTGTTAATATTTTCTTTGATCTCAGCCTTCCTTTCCTTAGGAATTTGTGTCAGGGCCATGCTGCACACTGATGGTGAAGTGACTCATTTTACAAAAGATATCAGCTTCCTCACCTTTCTCATGTATTGCTAGTAGAATTGTCACAGTAATAATGCAATGAGTATAAATAATTGTGCTTTTCTTTTCTCATTTTTCCTTCCTCAAATCATATATGACTATTTTTATATCTATTCTCATGTCTCGTTTCCCCAGATTTCCTTTGTAGTAGGAGAGGAAATCATTACAAAAGAGTCAAACATGGATGCTAGTAAGATCAAGGAATTTCCCTCTGAGTCATGTAATAAGGGGTTGGGTGAAAGGGGAAAAATAGAGAGGAGTCATGCCTTCTCTGGTTGTAAAGGTAGGGTAGGTCCAAAATTAATCAGTGGATATGTCCAATCTACCCTCTAACTTCTAAAGGAGGTCCCACCTTTACAAGACTGAAGATGTTAAAAAATAAAAACATAAATTTTAAAAAATTGACAAAATGAGATCAGAAGTTAGGGTTAAAGATCAAGAATAGGGATAAAAGATGTTAGGAAAAATTGATTGATTTATTTTCCAAAACTTTTTAATGAAAATTTAGAATAGAGGAGTAATGGATCTTCTCTACCTGTAAGAGATATGGATATAGGAAAATAATGCCATTTAAAAAATATTGTTTACTGTATTTCCTGTTTGTTGTGTGTCAAAGTGCAATTAAAACACTTTGAGGGGCTTCTGGGTAGCTCAGTTGGTCAAGTGACCAACTGACCTTAGTTTCAGCTCAGGTCATGACCCTCATGGTTCATGAGTTGGAGCCTCACATCAGTCTCCATGCTGGTGGCATGGGATTGCTTAGGATTCTCTCTCCCCCCACTCCAGCCCCTCCCCTGCTTACACACTCTCTCTCTCTCTCAAAATAAATAAACTTTAAAAAATATATTAAAAATACATAAAATTTAAAAACCACTTTGTAAACAGTTGGTTGCTGGTGTTGGATGTCTGTGGCTATGATTCTGCTCTGAATCTGGGCCCCATGGGTCTCTGGATTCATAGTTGTTAACAAATAAAACTTACAAAGCAATTGTAAGCAAACTGGCCTGGCGTGTTAGAAAAAGAGAGAAAAGTGTCTGCATTAATGTCTCCATAAAGGGAGAGAATTGGTTCATCCCTGAGGCATGATGAATGAGTCTTTCCAGGGAGGACAGTCCTAGTATAGACTCAGACCAGAGGGAGACAACTAGAGCCCCCTGGACAAGCCAGCTGTGCTGGAGGCCATGAGGATGGAGCCCAATGACCATAGGCACAGGGTGCAGCAATCAATATTAACAACAGCAGTATGGACTGTCTGCCTGAGATACGAGACTTTCCTGGGCGCAGAAAAATAAAGAAGTGTTGTGGCAGGTAGGTGGGAGGTGGGGAGGTCAGAATTCTAGCATCACCTACAGAACATACACCTATTCCTCCAAACAAACTTATGTTATTCTGCCATCTTTCTGTTCTGTTCCCCTTGATAGTCAAATTTCTGAGAAACATTCTGTATGGATGATGACTCCACTTCCTTGATTCCTCACTTTTCTTCACCACCTAGAGCCAAACCCACCACCAATCGCTAGTGCTTTGGTCATCAAGACTCCACACAAAATATATTCACTACTGCTGCCACCACAGTGACCTCTGACATGGGCGGAGCCTGGGGAGTCTCTTCTGGTGAACAATGTAAGTGCCCAGCGAGGGTGGTTACAAGGAGAAAAAGAGTAATGGCTGCAGAATGTGAGTGCCAGCTCCCTCGAGAGTTGTGTGTGTCATTGTAAAAGCATGAAAATGTAATTCTTGTTTTACTTGCCAGTCTTGTAAGCTTGGTTAACGTGAATCTGTCTTTCAGAGATCGAGCCATTCCTAATGAACTGAAAAAAAAAAAAAATTCTAAGCCTGAAAGATCGAGGGTGAGGCCAGGACTAGGTGATCTCACTAAGTAAGGCACTGTCAACATGGAATCAGGCAGGTCTGTCTACCCTCGAGCAATGCTGTCTCTTCTTCTAAGTTCTGTAGTCACAACAGTGACATCATCCTTTTCTTTTACTTATTGAACTGGGTAAATTTGCATGATAGGTGTTCAAATCTTTTGACTGCTTCTGAGTTTACATCAAAGAGCACCTCCAAACCACATCCTTCCTTTCAGTCATGATTGAATTTCAATAATAGTAAGATGTTATTAGACTGGACTCTTGAACAGTTTTGAATATTGCCCATTTCTGATTTGGTGATGTTGATAACTAACTCAGTTACAGTAAGCACTGTATCTTTATCTGAACTTAATATTCCTTGATATTGTAAAGGAAGCCATCTATAATGGCTTTTGTTTTCATCAAGTCTCCAAATTCAATATGAGGGTTTGGGGGTATCACAATCTCATTATCCTTAGTTTACTTTATCTTGTTTTTTTCCTCCCTTTCATTTTTTATTATTTTGAATTTGCCTTTCATCTAGATGCTTCATATGATATTTTAAGAATTTCTTAAAACCACTCTGATTATATTAGTAATTACATCTTAAAGTATGTCAATGCTTACTATCTTCAATGAGAAAATGCTGCTTCTAGGGGTGCCTGAGTGGCTCAGTCAGTTAAGTGTCTGATTTCAGCTCAGGTCATGATCTCGGGGGGTGTGAGTTTCAGCCCCACATCGGGCTTTGTGCTCAGTTCAGAGCCCAGAGTATGCTTTGGATTCTGTGTCTCCCTTTTTCTCTGTCCCTCCCCTGCTCATGCTGTCTCTATCTCTCAAGAATAAAAAAAAAACATAAAAAAAAACTTTTTTAAAATAAGAAAAGGCCGCTTCTCTTAAAATATAACATTATGGCTATGGATCTTTTAGCATTACTTGTAAGTGGTTTGTTTGCAGTATTCTCTAGCAGAATAAAAATAAAACCTTGGTGATTTGTTCCATTTTAGTTTTAAGTGTTTCACTTATTCTTGATATATAATATAATATACACAATTAAATGCTTCTTAGCTGTATTAGGGTATTGGTTTATTCAGCATTTGATAAAACTTAGTTAAACTACATAATAACTTACTGAATTAATTGGATATGTGTATGTTCATATGTATCTTAACTAATATGGAGTAGGATGGCTTTCTAAAAGATCCATAGCATTAATGAGACCTAGCTTAAGGGTGATTTTTGAGCAGGAGCAGTCATTAACTTTTAAATTTCTTTACCTTTAAAATACTTAAAAAGTTTAATTAGCTCAATAATGTCAACCATTTAAATTGACTGTAGGGTTTATATTACCTTGCCTGTTTACTTATGGAAAACTTCTATGTGTAAAAGCTATTCTTCTATTATCACCTTCTATATTATTGAAGTACTACTATACCAGTAACTTTGATTTATGTAACACACTATTTCTAATGAATTAGAACTATTTTATATCATCTTATTAATTCTTTTAACATTATTATGTATTATAGGATGAGTGAAGTAATAAATGAGTGGCATTTATTAGCATCTTCATTTTATAGTTAAAGAAGCCAAATGATAAGGTGACTTAGTTTTCCCCAAATTAAAAAAATCTAACTGGTTGGATGACAGAGTTAATATTGGGCTTCAAGTTCCCAAATCTTAAACTAGTATAGAAACTACAACTTTGATAAAGTCATTGGAAGTTTTTGCAAATGTGCAAATATATACAAATACATTTTCATATCATAATGTGTGCATACATGTGTATATATGTATACATTGTATCGCATTCCTTTCCATTCTATTCCAAAAAATCATAAAAGCAATAATATTCAGGTAGCTTTTTATCATTATGAAAAATAAATATTTTCTTCCGCCCCTTTCTCCCCTCAAACTGTGAGTGTGTGTGTATATTAAAGTATATACTAATTTAACTGTTTTCATTTCTTAAAACCTCTACAACTCAGGGAAAAGCCATGAAATTTTTTTTAAAAAGTTCAGTAATTTTAATGAAGAAATTATGATGCATTACATCTGCAAAAAATTCTGAAGTAATTTTCACAGATATAAAAATATATTGACTGAACAATAAAAAACAAGTAATAAAAACAATTTGGAAGTAAATTCAGTCTGTTCATAAAATAGAACATCATGAAACCTAATTATGCTTGTTCTTTTTTTGTGTGTACTATTTTCATCACAAATATTTCAAGTTTTGGAAACCTCATAGTTACCATTTCAAAATAAAATTGTAGCACAGAAAAACATTTTTGGGACAAAAGGCTAGGCATAGGAAGGCTTTTAAACACTGTAATTGCTCACACGCCACAGCTAAAATAACCATAAAATACACTAAGCAACACAATTTGGGTTTATCCAAAGATGGCATGTTATTTAAATTTATTTCCCTTATTAAAGAAGCTGTCATTTCAGGTAAATTGGTGAATACGCCTTTGCCTGAACTCAAAATCTCAAACTATCACTTCTTACAGTGTGTTTATTTCATGTTGTGTGTGTGTGTGTGTGTATGAAAAGTCATAATAATCCCCAAAATGAATAGTTTGTATACATTTCAAGGGTCATTATATTGAAAAATTGTTATCTGAAACGTCATCGTGTGAGGTAAGTGAATATTTCTCATGTCTAGGCCAGTAGACCATATCATTCTAGTGAACTCAGAAATCAAACTTTCTTAATTGATTATGGTGGACCCTAGGAGAAGAAAAATATTAGCCTTCCCTGTCATGAATCTTGGCTGTATTTTTTAAAAGAAGCAGGGCCTAGTTGTAAAGACAACTATTTAACACAGTTTGATGTTGAGTGTTTACTTATGCTGCTGGGTTATTGAAAGTCATCGTTCTAGGCTAGTGATAATCAGCTTTGACTGACCCACAGTTTCCAGAGTCAGAAAGTGATATTCTCAGTAAATAAATGTTTTCTGTAAATTTATGAAAGACAATATGGTCCAGGGCACAAATGCAATCATTTTTCAATGTAAGCACTGTCTGTCCATGAGAAAGGGGACTTCCAGTTTTCCTTAGTAAGTAAGGTCAAGCAGTGATGCAAGGATTTAATAGTAGTTATTCAATAATAACCTGAAGAGTTTTTGCAGCTGGCCCAAAAATTGGTCATCCAAATAACTGTTTGATGCAGACAAAGAAGGGTGCAGATTTAATACACCAAATTTCAACTATTATACTTCGCTAGGGGAGAATACTCAAGACTAAGAAAGCGTTATTTACTCAACTGCCCTCAAACTTTTGGTTGAAGCAATTGTCAACTACTGCTGGAGAGCTTTGTATGGACATGGCTACTCACGTTAATACAGAGGAATGCTAGACTTTTGGGTGGGGTCTGGGTTTTTTTTTTTTTTTTTCTATAGGATGATTGTGAGCCTAAGCTAAACACATTAAATTTTCATTTTATTTAAATAGAAATCAACAAACTTTTTTCCATTTTGCTGCATAGTCTGATTCATTTAAAGACACATAGAATTTTTATCTTACAATATGTTATTGACACTCTTGTGTTGTGTATTATTTTTACCTTAACCATAAAATATTATTTATATAGGGAGTTTTTCTGAAAAAAAAAAAAAAAAGATTCTATTAGTTACTTCCCTCTAAAGTACTCCTCGATTAATAGTAGGTTTAATTATTTAAAATTGTTGTATTAGAGTTTTTGTTTAATTATGTTAAATCTGATGAATTTTATCATAATAAATATTAGCATTTGCTATATAATTAATGTTCAAATGTATAAGGAGATAAATTTTTTAATATGATATTGAGCATTAGCCTCAAATGTGGTCTCAGAGTTAGGTTGCCTGACCTTCTAACCTGCATCTGTCTCTTCACCAGGTGGAGAGACATGTTCCTTAATCATCCATGCTTTAAATTTCTCATGTGTGAAATGGATATTGCAATACTACCTACATTGCAGAGTCATATCAGATTCAAATGAGCTAATCAAAGTAAATGCTATTAAAGTTCCCAGGACATAGCAAGAACTCAATAAATTTTAACTATGACTACTATAGCATGGACAAATTTCTTTCTACAATTCAACTATGGGAGAAAGACTGTATTTTGAAATTTTCTTAGATCAACTTAACTTTAAACTGTGAGCCTCCACTTCACTAAAAGTAAAAAAATTAGCTTCATTCAACCATGGGGATTCTCTCCAAGTCTGAAGTCTGTCAAGCTGCCAAGATTCCAGGATGTTTGGTAATACCAGAAATGAAACTGGGAAGTTTGGTTGTTCATTATATGTCCACATTAGTTATGAATGAGGGCCCCAAGGTGTCATCCAGGGTGTTCCTTCAGCTCTGCTGCTCTGCTATGACTTGTTAATGAGGAATCTTTGGCAATTCTGGGATCTCCACACCTAGTTCACTCTCTGATGAACTCTAGGGTAAATTTTTACTTTGAGCTCCTAATACCTATTCTGCTGTGTGGGACCCATAGATCTCTCTCTTCTTCTTTAGTTGTGGAAAGTCCTTAAAACAAAGAAAGAAGGAAACAAAGAAATGAACAACCCTAGTTGAATGAAAAAAGAGAACAATTCAAGGGAAAGCATAGATTGTGGATACATCTAGAATGTCTTTCAACATTATTTTAAAATTTAAAAATCATCACTTTTAAGAAACTCTACCTTTTGATCATGTTCTCACCTACCTAGCACTCCTTATTTTCTCTCAATAGTTTGAAACTTTCCAATATATTTTTCACATGGTATAATAAAAGACATTAAGGAGTCATCCATGAGTGAATGCTCTGTGACTCCTCTGTTACTATTCCTGCCTTAGCTCCCATTTTATTCCTTGCTTCCTACTCCACCACCTCATACTGATGAGAAATTGGTTACATAGATATTTTTGCTAGTAAACATTAAATCTAGTACCTCCTTACATCGCCTCTTCTCTCCTGCTAAGGTTCCAATGATGCCAGTGTGGAATTGGCTTGCCTCAAGTAAGATACAGCTCCTGATAAAGGAGAAAAATGTTGACTCTATTACATAAAGAGCTGCTTAAAATGAATTTAAGTAAGCTGCATTGTTTAGTTTGAATATTAAGTGACATTAAGATATATTGATGACTGATATCTATTAAAATTAGTTTTCAGAATATAGTTAAGCCTGCCTAATTTGAGAAACGTTTTCAGTACAGGGTTGTAGTGCATTATCTCTAAAAAAGACTGTATCTTGAATCCAGCATGTCAGGAAGAATACAAAAATTCCAAGAGCAAGACATTTCAAATATGATTATGCTTCTAAAATTAAGAAAAAGTGAAATTCTGTACTAAAGTATATTTTTTCCTGACATTTGAAGAATTTTGCCTTTGAAGTGATGGCATGTATTAATGATAAAATAATTTGCTTTGTGTTTATGTAGATGCTCAATAATTACAAATTTATTTTCTAACTTCTATCATTTTTTAAACGTTCATTTATTTATTTTTGAGATAGAGAGAGAGAAAGAGAGACTGCATATGCACACACATACACACACACACACACACACACACACACACACGCATGGAGGAGGGGCAGAGAGAACCCAACATGGAACTCCATCTTAGGAACCATACAATCATGACCTGAGGAATCATGACCAAGAGTCGAATGCTCAACTGACTGAACCATCCAGGCACCCTCAATTTCTATCATTTGACCTTTGTAACATCTCTATGAGATAGGCAGTAGAAGATATTAAAGTAATCAATTTTCAGATGAAGAAATCTACATTCTTCAGAGAAGCTTGATCAGAGAAGATCTGTCCAAGGTTATAGAGATTATAAGTGCCAGGCCCAGAACTTCAAATCTGGCCTTCTGATTCAAACCTAATATTCTTTTCATTTATAACCTGGAGACAGGTTATAAATCTGGATGGCAAATAGCATCCACTTTGCATGCCAACTCTAATAAATTGGAAAGTACGCTTGAGATAATTCTTGAAGGACACATAGAAGATACCCAGGTGAGGATGGGGTGTTTCAGGTAGAGACAACCACATATATAAAGTCTCACTGATATAAGACTATATATAGCATTCAAAGACCTCCAAATATTTCTCTTTATTGAAAATAAAAAAAAATGCTTCTTTATTTTAAAATTGTTTGCTTTGCTTTCTGACTCCCTAATGGAAAATCCTCTTTTGATAATGCCAGCTTCTTTGAGCCTCACCATGGCTCACTACAGCTGGGTGTCCACAGTCATGTCAGGCCTCTGGATCATTTATTCAGACTTACTGCCAGGTTAACCTGATGGCAGTAACCCAGTGATGTGTCTTTCTAGACATTTGTTTTGGATAATTAGAGAAAGGCTTTATCATGCCTAGTGACTGACTATGAAATACTTTCTGATTTTATACCAAAATCATGAGGAAGATAAATAAACCCCCTTGGTAATCATGTTCTGAATGTTGCTATTTAATGAAAAGATTTTGGATATTTTCTCATATTTTCAATTAGTAATTTGTGACAGTTGTGACTTGGATGAAAAGTAATATAATATTATAATTATTTTAGTTATTATTATTATTTTAGCCAGTATTGTTTTACCCTTGCTATGTTTCATGAACTTCTAGAGAAATTTACACAAATTACCTATATCACTTGTAATCCTTATAACACACTTATCTCCATTTTATAAATGAGGTAAATTAGGATTAGAGATATAAAATAAACTGATAAAGTCACAGAGCCATTAAGAGATGAGACAGGGTTGTTAGCCTATGTCTTTCTGTCCCCAGATATGAATGTTCTCAACTGTCATCTCTTGTATCATAGTTGCTTAACTTTAAAAGTAAAATGAGAAAAACAGAGAAGAGTCTACTACATTTATATAGCAGTACCTCCAATACTTTGCATAGAGAAATATCACCTTATAATGGTAAAAAATAAAAATTCTTTGTTCAATACATGTTTATTGACATATACAAATAAGTCACATTGATTAGATTATCTTGAGTCCATTTCTCCAGTGTTTCTTCTGGTGACTTTACTTGTAATGATCCCGTTTCATATTTTGACTTAAGAGTTGTTTTGGAACACTGCTTCGAAGTTAGTCTTTTAGGCCATATTTACCACGAGAATTGTTGGAACTTTGGTGAGAATGTTCATCAGAAGGAAAAAAGAAAAAAAGCTCACTCCCCTTCCCCAACCTGGCTTGATTTCTGTAAAGAAAACGACTGCAGATCTTAGGCACTCAGTCTCCTTTAGGCTTTTCAAGGCTTTATGGTATTTTCTCAACAATAGTTATTGATCTGGTGTCCTTTGATTTCCAGAATATTTCCTGACAGAAGATTACCAATATAGCAAATTTTCTAGTCAGCATTCAACTTTCTTTCTCCAGTGAGGATCTTCTGCTGCATGTGGGGTTATCCTGATTTAGAAGGAGCTATAGTGATTCAGACACTTCCACATCTACTTCTGCCAATGAGTGATTACCATATGGTTATCTGAGAGATTTTGGCTATGTTCTAATTTTTTCCATTTTATTTTTTTTACCATGATAAATGTACTTTTTAATCCCCATCCCCTATTTCTCTCATCCTCCATACTCACCCACTTCCCCATCACTTTCCTCTCTATAGTTAGGTCTGTTTCTTAGTTTCTCTCTCTCTCTCTCTCTATTTCTTTGCTTGTTTGTTTTGTTTCCTAAATTCCACATATGAGTGTGATGATTTGGTATTTGTCTTAGTCTGGCTTATTTCGCTTAGCATCATACTCTCTAGCTCTGTCTATGTTGTTTCAAATGAAAAGATTTCATTCTTCTCTAAAGAACTTATATATATATAACATCTTCTTTATCCCATTCATCTATCATTGGATACTTGAGCTACTTCCATAATTTGGCTATTATAAATAATTATACAAAAAACATAGGTATGGATGTATCCCTTTGAATGGGTATTTTTGTATTTACTCAATAATGCAGTAACAGTGCAGTGCAGGGGGGTGATTAACTCAATAGTGTGATTGCTGATCATAGGTTATTTATATTTTTAATTTTTTGAGGAATCTCCATACTTTTTCCCATAGTGGCTGCACCAGTTTGTATTCCCGCCAACAGTGCAGGAAGGTTCCTTTTCCTCCATATCCTCACCAACACTGTCATTTCTTATGTTTTTGATTTTAGTCATTCTGATGGGTGTGAGGGGGTATCTTATTGTGGTTTTGATTTGCCTTTCCCTGATAATGTGTGATGTTGAGCATCTTTTCATGTGTCTCTTGGTCATCTATATGTGTTCTTTGGAGAAATGTCTGTTTATGTACTCTGCCCATTTTTAAATTGAATTGTTTGTTTTTGTGTATTGAGTTGAATCAGTTCTTTATATAATTTGGATGGTAACTCTTTATGAGATATATTATTTGCAAATACCTTCTCCTATTCACTAAGTTCCCTTTCAAGATATGTTCTAATATTAGTGATCAGAAAGGTGCTCAAGAAAATGGAAACTGCCATGAATTTGCATATTTCTTGTCTTGAAATGAACATGCTTATTGCTTTGTAATATTAGCTATGTTGTAAGTGAAATAACAGAGATAACAGAGTACCTATTCCAAAGTATGTGATAAAAATTTTGCCCTACTATCCTTTCATTATTTCTCTAATTAAACCACTTGAATTAAGTATTTACCTTTTAGGGAAACTTATTTAGTGTCTTCTCTATAGAGACTATTAAAACTTTGCTTGTTTTTGATTGACCCATTGATATAACTATTAGGAAAAAAATCCTACTTCACTGCTTTACTCCTTTAAGCCTTTGGAAATGACTGAGTCCTGAATTCTGTCAATTTTAACACTATCATGCAATTTTAATAAACCATTCTTTGAAGCCAAAATTAAGTGCTTCCTGAAAACAGTATAAGATAGATGGATTCCCTATGCAACGATGTTAGCTTCCTCTTGACCTGAAAATTCCTTTGTACCTTAATTAAAGAGTAGAGCAATGAACACTAAGCAGGGCACTGACAGAAAAAAGGAAACTGCATTCCTTCAGGATTGCTAGTTTTTTGGTCTAGGGCTTATCCAACAAGCCATTTTCCAAGTGTTTATTAAATCAAGCAAAACAGTGTTTTTCACATGTCTTAGTGCTTCTAGAATCAAATCAATTCAAAATAGGTGAGGAAGGGAAGTGTGTAAATCACAATTTACATTGAGAAATTGATTCCTTTCCCCCAAATGAAACCATGCTCTCTGTCAGAGTGCAGGAACATCAAAGCAACTAAGAACAATGAGAATGAAAACAGGGGTTTTGAAATGGAAATTGAACTTTTAATGCTTTGCTTATGGTGAAGAGGATGTTACTATGGGTTAAAAACAGTCTCCCTTTCTGATTTTTCACATCAGAATAAATTAGTATTTTGTTAATTTTCATTGCTCTTTAGACTACCTATATTTATTTTTTCCTACCATGTAATCTTTCAAAGGTCTTGAGACTTTAAAGGAAAAATCAAGAAGCTTTAAATTAGTGTTGGTTTTTATTTTGTTGTTTGGCTTATTCAAAAATTATTATTATTCTAAAAATGCCTAATTCTATGGGGATACAGACTGACTGATTTTAGCCAGCCTCAGGCTTCTTATGTAGTCTGTGTGGCCCTCAAGAGTCAAGTGTCTTCTTCTTAAGCCTCTATCTTTTAAACTTGAGCCTGTGATGTGCAATTTATAAATAAGTTATATAATCTAGATTCCAAATAAAGATTGAATACTTGTATCTGATCATTGTTGTTGTTCTTAAATTGTAGCTTAAGTATCAGAGAGTTCAAGATACTTTTTTCTATTTGAAAACATTTTAGAACTATAATTTTTATAATTTAATTATTATGAAGTAATTTTACAAAAATTCATGTCGTAAAAATTGATTCACATATTTTAAGTTTTGAATATGTAGTAGTGTATCACTTATGTTAGCATTTGAAAAAAAATCTTTTGGTGAAATGGTGTCTTCTGTGGGGTTTGACAGCAAGGGTAAGATATAAGAAACCATGCTTTAAAGTTCATATTACAAATTTCGGCACATTTGCTATCAATCCACATAGCAAATAAAAAATCTTGTCACCAGATGAGGGGCTTTCAGACAAGAAAATACACCTGTAATATACAAACTATATTTTGTAATTATACTTGGATACTAATTTGTAAATTGTGTGCCTGTCTAAGTTTGAGTAGCAAAATTATGGCAGAAAAAGTTTCAAGAATAAGTTGGCACTTGAAAGTATTTCGTAAAAGAAGAATAATGTTTTCTGGTGATAATCCAGATATGCATGTGTTATTTTGTTCAGTTTTTATATTTTCATCATAACTACATCTGTCAAGAATGATTTGGCACACTGTCCCTGTAGCTCCTATTTTTCCTTCAAATACATTCTCACCCAGCTCTATGCCCCATGAGACTGACTGTGTGGCCTACATCAAAGGGCTCCCTTACCCATCAGCTTCCTGTTTGGCTAAGCAAAGGAAGGTCTGCAGAAAGACATCAGAGTTGGAGTAGAATGAGGTCCTCTGTGTCCTCACTGTAGCTTACTCAGGGCTAGAAACTTTCTACGCTTGACCACAGGTAGAAACTCCTGAGGGACAGCTTTCTGCTCACAGTGCTTTCTCTCCATTTCCATTAATGTAGCCTTTCTCTCCTTGAGAACTACACGTGATAAAAGCATCAGGTGCTTATTGGACCCAGGTTATTGCAATATCTTTAGTGCTTCCCCTCCGTCCTATCCACATTTTTGTAATTAAATGGTCCCTCTCTTGTACTCTCCAAAAACTATATGATTTGAGTGTCACATATTTCTTGTCAGTACCAGACAGATACACATCCTCATGCAGAATATGATAGGATACACTTGAATTTCCCTTAATCTGTGTATCCACAGACTGGGCAGTTCTTTGATTCTAGGAAATTGATCCATGTCCATTTCAGAATCCCCTCCCTCAACGCCATGGACACTCCCTCTTAGGCACATGATGATCCCTCTTGGAAGTTCTAGTTTCATGTCCATTGCTTTGCTTTAGACCTTTACCATTAAATTAAGTCCAGCTCAAATGCATCATCTTCCACAGAGCTGTGCTCATTATTCTTTTTCCTGTGTTCCTAGTCAGAATTAGGTACCCCTCCCTTGGTGTTATCTCTGTAGCTCTTTGTTTAGAACATTTCTAGAAGCAGTCTCATTCCCTAAAGTATTAGAGCTATGTCTTTATTTGTAGGTTTCTTGAAACCAAAGGCTTTCAACACACATGTATTGAATATCAGACAAGGGTCTATGCTAGATGCATGGGAACAAGGATGTGAAAAAGAATAAAAGGTAGTAATTTGAAGATTCACAGTTCCTACTGACTTGCTTTAAAAAGAAAGCTGTAAGTACCCATCATTTTGATTCTTTGCTGGTACTTTTCTCCAAACACAAGTGTAAGCACATTACTATACAACAACTCTGGCCACTACTCCTATCACCAGCAAACAAAACTCACAACTAATCTTTGATGGAGACTTCTGTTTCAAAATAAAACTTAAATTCCTGAGTGTCATATGGAAATACTTAAAGAAAGGGACTCCTGCCAATCCAGGTTTAGTTTTCATTCCACATCATCACCAGTATGAACCCTCACCCCATTGGATTGCTCAGTGTTCTGTTGCATGCCCTGTCACTCTAAAGTTGAACGCTTCTATTTTTTTCTTATCTTGCCCTTTAACACCACTTCCAATTGTCATAGGAAAGGTGTTCCTACCAAGGTCCAGCCTAGCTTCCAGCTAGCCCACCAGATCTTCCAACTCCAATGAATGGCAATCCATTACTGAGTTTTCCTTTACCAGTATTAATGGCATGCATATAGTTTTCCCAATTACATTCTAACTTCCTTAGGTGAAAGGATCAAACTCATACTTGCAGGCTGATGGTACCTAGTAGAGGCCACCTTTACACATGCATTTTGAGCTCAGTAAATATTTCTAAAGTGGAATGACTTACTAGTGATGTAATTAAACTTACTGCGACCTTTCTTCAGAAGATAGTGGTAAGTTAGCTCTGCAGCAAGAGGGGTAAATATAAAGTTAGGTAAGTTTGCAAATTTTAACCTTATTTGTCTTCATTTAAATTAAAAATTGAATTACTTTAGTTTCTGTCTCTCACAGAAGACTCTGGCTACCATTTCTTCTCCAGCCAAGTAGAATTACTCTCAGAGACTGCAAAAGATGAGTTATACAGGGTTATCTTTTTTACTCCTTTTGAATTTTTCTTTCATTTTCAAAACATAAAACTTTAGAAATTATTGGCGTGCAGTTTAAAATAATTATGTATTTGTGCAAAATCTGAAAAAATGCACTTGGATAAGATGCAAATATCCACAATTCATAAAATAAAGGATTAATTTGGGCCCAATTACTGCATTTTAAAAGAATTAAAGAGGCCTTTTTAAAACATCTAAGGATGTCTTTTTTTTTTTTCAAAAATAAATCTCCAAAGCTACCTATGGATTTATTGAAATATTTATGATAAAACGGAATCCAGAAGCTTTATGTTGGTGGCATCAGAAAGAGGTTGAGTGATAGACAATGATCTGATTCTTAGGGTGAATTATTAAAAATATATTCTTCTTTACAGATCAAGAATTGAAAGATCAAGCAGCACAGTTCAAAAGTTGAAAGAGATTAGATAAAAGATGGGTTGTGCAGAAGAACCCAAGGAACAGATAAAACAACTAGTAAGGTGGTCACTGAATCTCATTGAACCATGTATGTGTGAGAGAAAGTTGAGATTTTTAAAAAGAGACTATCCCTGTGTATTATTAGTGACAAATATTAAATTTGTAATTGTCCCTTATACATAAAACAGATAATTTTATAATATTCTCACTTCTGTAACAAAATAAATATCTAATATTTTTAAGCATTTATCAAAGGCCACATACATTATTTCATTTAACCACATGAGATCCCCAAGGAAAACAGTTATTGCCTCTATTTTTGAAAGAAAAAACAGATTTTGTAATTTGCCTAAAGTCCCCAGAAACCTTTGACATGGGGTTGCAGGGTACTTTCTTCTGGTGAATCAACTTCTTCACTTCATGGGTGCTCAATCTGAAAACTGGCAAGTCTGCAAACTAGAAAATGGATCAGAACTTTTTATGATGTCATTTCTTTCACCTACTGAGCATCCAATCTTGACTTCTTTTGATTATTTAGATTGATAATGCCCTTGTTGGCTGCTCCTCTTCATTGCCCTTGCATGTACATGTTTTATAAACCATTTCCATAGCTCCCTGTGAGTCAGTACTGTTCCCAAACCACTGCCACTCCAACCTGCTGTTCATTAAGGTAACTGTTCTCATCTTGCTCTGAAAGGCCTTCCTGGCCTTTATTATTTTGGATCCTCTCATCCTTATTTGCACAAAGCCCAGTTTTGTAATAGCATCTGCTATAGTCAGTCTTGGTCTAGAGAGGCCAACTACCACTGAGATTCTTGGGACATTTGTTAATAATTTGATAAATGTGTCCTCTGAGATCCCTTGTGGAGCATAGTTACCTGATGGTTATTTCTAGCCTTATGCAAAACTCTCCTAGTATGGGGCCTGGGTGGCTCAGTTGGTTAAGTATGCAACTTTGGATCAGGTCATGATCTCACGGTTTATGGGATTGAGCCCTGTGTCGGGTTCTATGCTGATGACATGGAGCCTGCTTGGGTTCTCTCTTTCTCTCCGCCCCTCCCATTCTTTCTCTTGAAATAAATAAACTTAAAAAAACCTCTCTTTTACAATACTAATTTTTCTGAGGTATTCTTCCATCACTTTTCATGCTAATTTCTGCATTTTTACTTCACTTTGTATTGGTTGTCACTTTCTCCCAGTTTCAAAGAGCCTTTTCAGCAGGTTTTTGCAATGTCAAGATAGAGGTATTAGTTCCTCTATCTTAGAAAATACTCCCATATTGATAAGCCCTCTCTTATGCAACTCTATATTCTACCACCTCCTTTCTGAACCCAGAACTCACCTAATCTAAAGCCACACAAACTTCCCTGACCTCTGTAGGTATATCTTGGTTAAGTTCTTTCACTTCTTTTCAGGTGTAGTCTCTTTCCTCCCTCAGTAGCTGCATCATGTTCGCAAGTGAGTTTTACTGTACTGTGACTTTCTTTATTAGTTTGATGACCAGGAGGAGGTAAGAGGAATTCCTGAGAAGTTTGTCTACTGTCTTGCAAGACAGAGGCCTTTGGCTTGTCTTCAGCTAATGGTTAGTGCTAGTCTTTAAGAGGAAGAAAGAGAGACCATTTCTGGAGGCCCAGATGATTTAGCAGAAACTGAGGATTAAAAATTTGGGGTGCATTGATCCAGATGTTTTCATCTGAAAATGTCAAGTTCTACTTTTTATTAATTAGAGCCCTGCCTTTGGTATACCAGACTTGTGGAGTTGAAATTTAACCTTCTCTAGAGCACAGCTACCCTTATAATTAAGATCTGGGCCTAATCCTCAGCTTTTTCACCCCCGTCCGTCGATGAGAGATGAGATTCTTTTTAAACACTACTTATGGCAATGCCTGCATAGGGACTCAGCTGTGAGCTGTCAGTGGTAAGTACTTCTGGAACTAGCAGAATGAATGTCTATGTTCAGAAGATGGCAATCTGAGTGATTAGTCACAGCATCCAGGAGAAGGGAGGGCTACTTTTTCTAAGATTGTGAATATTTCAGCATTTTAAGCACTGATGATAAGGGTCAAAGTTGAAATCCCAAGGAGTAAAAAGAAAATCATACAGTGCAGTTTTATGAAAGAGGGGATAAATGGGATACAAAATTTAGTCAAAGTACTTAGCTGTAGATTGGAGAATGGATGCCTAACATGTTGAATTGGAGAGAAAAAGAAAAGATGTAGATGCAGAAAGTCTTTTAAGTTTGTTAGTAGAATGACTCATGGGGCAACTGGATGGCTTGATTGGTTTAGGCTCCCAACTCTTTATGTCCGCTCAGATCATGATCCCACAGTTCATGAGATCCAGCCCTGTGCCGGGCTCTGTGCTGATGGCATGGAGACTTCTTGGGATTCTCTCTCTCCTCACCATTAGGTCTCTCCCTCAAAATAAGTAAATAAACTTTAAAAAACCCAAGCAATAGAGCGACTCTTATCTGATGGTAATACAGTAAGAGGCAGAATCAACTTTAAGAATAAAAGAACCATGCCCAGTGGTGATTTTAGGAGAATGGAGAGGCATTGGAAGGGTTTTATCTGTATAATTTTATTTTTATTGTGTCCTTACTGTGTGTTATTCTGGAGAGTATGGATTGATTATCAGAAAAACATGGTAAAACTGACACACATTGTTGAGGGCCCAGGTGAAATGGTGGTAAAGAATATTTTATAGAAACAACCTTCTCCATTTTGTGGCTTTCCCCAGTAGTACTCAGCTGACCCAGTACATACTTACTTTAATCCAGGGTTGAAATTTTGCCATGTGGATTCCATGAAAGTAGTGGTGAGTGGGGTATTTGTCAGAATGTTATAAACTGAATGAGAAAAAATGAAATAAAAGAAGATACTAATGGAGTGACTCAATAGACAGTCGCAGCTATATGTTAGAATGGCTGCACTAGGAGAAATTGAACCTGTAGCCTGGAAATAGAGAAGGCCATTTTTGAAAAGTGACTTGGGGCCATGAGTGAATTAGATGATAAGATCTAGGATGACTCTTGGAGTAGACTGCCAAATAGGAGTACAGGAGAAGTCATTTCACTTGAGTATTTACTGACAGTATTTTCTGTCTTCATTATGATTGGTCTCTCAGCAGTATTAAAAACTACTAATACATTTTTTTTCTTGGTTATATTCCTGGTTTCTATGTCATCACACATAACTGATTTCTCTTCTACCTTTCTTTTCTCTTTTTCTCTCTAACCTTTGTTGATTCTTCTTCCTAAAACTAACTTTTCAATGACATTCATTGAAACTCTTGTTTCATTAAACTCTTGTCATTCAGTCTTCTCTATATTCTCTCCTAAGATGATCTCATCTACACATGTGGCTTCAAGTATATGTATATTCTGATGATTCTCAAATTTTTTTCTCTTGTTCAGTCATTTCCTGTGAGCCCCAAACTCACATATCTAACTAGGTCATCCACATATATGCATGGATGCCTCATCTTCTCTTTAACATCTTTAAAACTGAACTCACGATCTTCCCCATGAAACTGGTCCTCTTCCAGACTAATCTATCTAAACAGGTTACCCATTTCTACATTTATCTTTTTCTTCAACACTTTGAAACTGAGTTCATGATCTTCCCCATAAAGTTGGTCCTTTTCTAATTTTCCCTCTTGGCAAATGGAACCAACATTCACGAAGTTGCACAACCCAGACAACTACAGTCATTCTTGACCACAGTCTTCTAAATGGGAGATGTCAAGTCAATCATCAATTTCCATGAATGATACCACTTACTCTCTCTTTGAGGTGTCAGTCTCTTTATATCCTCTGCCTGAGTCATCTAGTCTTTTTCTTGAAAAACTGCAGTAACTTCTTAACTGATATATCCTATTTCCTTACTTAGGTCCCATCTGAACATGCAAATTTGATCATGTCTCACCTTTGCTTAAAACCTTTTAATGACTTCCCATTACTTTAAAAAACTAAACTAAGGCCCGAGGTATGTGACCTCTGACTGTCTGGTCATCACCTTGTGCTTTTTATTCTCTTCTCTTGTTAGTTAAAACCAGTCTTCTTCTTCTCCTTCTTCTCCTTCTTCTCCTTCTTCTCCTTCTTCTCCTTCTTCTCCTTCTTCTCCTTCTTCTCCTTCTTCTCCTTCTTCTCCTCCTTCTCCTCCTTCTCCTCCTTCTCCTCCTTCTCCTCCTTCTCCTCCTTCTCCTTCTTCTCCTTTCTTCTTCTTCTTTTTTTTTTTTTCCTGCTGTGTTCTCCCAGCTGGACTTTGTTATCATTTCCCATACTATCAGGGGTATATTTCATATGCTTTTGTTCGGTCTAGAGTTCACCAGTTACTTTTAACTAAGCCTGTTAGTGCAGCTAAAAGCCTGTTAGTGCACTTCAACTGAACCCTTCTTGTAATAACAGAGTAGGCCGTATCTCCCAGTGATGAACACTAAGTTTATAACTAACTCTCTTTGTTCCAGGAAGCTTTCACAATTTAAATTTAGTAATTATTATTGTTAATATATTTCTCTGTTAGACTCTGAGTTTCATGGCAACAGGACCATGAGTGTCTTTTCTTGTTTCTGTATCCCCAGTGTCTTACATGGTGCTTTATATTTTGCAGGCACTCAATAGATACAAACTGAAGAATGAATTAACAAACAAAATATTGAAAGTTTAAGAGAGTGGCCTGAGTCAAAGATATATGCTTAGCAGTTATCAGCAATTATATGGGATTCTCATGCTTTTGTTCTACCTCAACATATTTGAATATTTGATAGTTTTTAGGATGCTCAAATCAGCTAAAGTCACTGATTGTACCTGTACATTTCAAAGTAGGAGTGCAGCCATATTAAATTACTTGCCCAGGTTTTCTCCTCCCTTTGTATCCATTCCCTGTGCCCTGTGAGTTTGCAGTACCCGCTCCCCAACACCAGACATGGAGTATACTTCCCTACCCCTTCATTTGGGGCTCAGCACATGACTTGCTTTGATCACCAGGATTTTAGCTAATATGTGGCAATCAGAGATATAAAATATGTTGTCGTGGCTGGGCTTGCTATTTTGCATTTCTGCCATCATTACAAAAAGAACAAACCCAAGGCATCCTGCAAACTTCAAGAAAATGAGATATACATGGAGAAAACCTGTCCCAAACAACCCGCAGACCGACAGCCTAAAAGAGAATGACTGTGCCAACTCATAGACTCTGGAGTATGAGAGTAACACTTCTAAGTCACTGAGGTGTAGTTTAGTGGTTTGCTGCTCAGCATTTATAGCAATAGCTATTATAGCAATAACTAACTGCTACAATGAGCATATAAGAATTTTTGGTGCAGGAAACGTCAAGAAAGATGAATTTGCAAAGGTATCCTAGATGCTTTAATGTGCCCTTATACTTCTGTGAAGTGTTCTGCAACCACCACTGCTTTCCTGACAACCAGCCTACTCTTACCACGGGTTAGAAAACAGATATGATTTTATCTGAAGTCATGTACTGAACAGGATTATTCCAAAAGAGGGAAAAAAGACATATAAAGTGAATTTCAAGTTACACCAATATTTATGTTTGGTCAGCATAAGAGAAGCGTTTTTGGAAGGGTGAGAGGAGGAGGGTATCCAGAAAGTAGAGAGAAAATTGTGACTGTAGTTGTTCAGAGAAGACAGTCAAAAGAAAACCAAGTATTAAAATTATATCTGTGATGTGACCAAGATTAACAAGAGAATGTTCTTGTTGCTTTGCTATGAATTATCTGGATGAGACAAAATGTCTTCAGGAAAGGGTAGGATGTGAAGAATCTAATATTCACTCTTGAAAATGGAGCCGAGACCCAGGGCGAAGGGTCAAGTTGTTGAATAAAGTTAGAAGGAACTGAGAGACAGTGGAGACTATGCCATGGGGCAGCCTGCATTGATGAGAGGCAACATGGCAAAACGAGGAGGACTGGGCACTGAGCTTGGGCTTTAGGCTTCTATTCTTGTTCCATCACTCATGAGCTATGTGATCTTGATTCACCTTATCAATTTATGACATGGAAGTACCTACCACATGCATATTTGAATATTATATGAGCTAATACAAATAAAGTGCTTACTACTGAGCCTGCCCTATAATCTATGTTCAACTGTCATTAGCATGTTATTATTACAGTTCTGTTAGATGTGTGAGAGAATGATGATTTTTATGATCATTTCCCTCTTTTCTTGGGTACAGCATTAGATTTTATTTCCCAGACCCTCTCACAGTTATGTGTGACTGTGTATACAGGTCTTGCCAAAGGAATGTACCAAAATGATCTGTTCAACATAAAGCAAGGCTTTTTAGAAGGCTTGCCTTCTCCACACTGTCTGTTTGTCTACCCCTGGAGTGCAGTGACAATGAGATGCTAAGAGACAGTGGAGTTATTTGAGGGAAGTTTCAACCATGTGTTGAAGAGAAGCTAGCTGCTCAGGAACAGCCACTATCTACTATTATGTGAGTGAAAAATAAACTTTTTATTATATTTGATCCATTATATATTTTGGAGAGTATTTGTTACTATGGCCTGTCTTTACTTAAGAAAATGTTGTGGAGAAAAATAAGGAAAGCTTTACCACACATTCTAGATTCAGGTAACCTGCATGTTTCCTAGATATTATAGGCCTAAAAAGATTGGCATAATTCTAAGCAATCCAGACATCATTTGTCACACAAAAACAAATTGAACACTCTTCCTCAATTTGTTAAAATATGTATGGTGGGAAAATAATGTGTGTTATGCACCAACAACAGATATTTATAATGCACTGGAACATGAAACCTTCAGGAAAGAAAATTATAATGTTTCTCAAATTTATTTGGCCAAAGAAAATCCTTTTTGCAACACTTCTGTAAACATTCTTGAAGATGTTTTGCAGACATCAATTTGGATGATGTAGGGGAATAGCTATTTTTAAGCACTCTGAGTAAGAGTATAAATTGGACAGTCTTTTTGAAAGGCAATTTGTTAGTGTCTATAAAAACCTTCACATCGGTAATTCCACTACTCAGAATCTTAAAAATTAAAAACTCACAGAAACATGAGTTTTAAGAATGTCAGTGCTATTATATCAGCCCCGACTGAAAACTATTTACATGTCTTTCTATAGAGGGGTGGTGAAAGAATTTAGGCTGAATTCATACTCTCTGATGTACTGTAGTCATTAGAAATGAATAATGTACACATTGAAGAGAACAGAAGCTTCAATTGGGCAGGGATTTTTGTTTCCCCCATGTGTCTCCAACAAAGAGAAAAAGACCTGGCATGTTATCACTTTTTGGGAAATAATTTGGTAAAGAAATGAATTTAATATGTATTTTTATGGAAAGGTATCTACAATAAACCATTAAATCAAAACTAATTAAATTCCAGGACAATCTATTGGGCAAGGTCTAATTTATGTTCAAAGAAACAAACAGGCATAAAGAACCAGGATTATATGTGTTAAACTGCTACTAGAGATTCCCTCTGAAATGTGGAATAAGAGCAGAAAAGAGTAAGTAGAGAGCTTCAGTTACACTTCATGTACTGAGTCATCACTTGCCCTTCTTAAAACAAGCACATGTTCCTGCATCATTTGAATAAAATTACCATGAGACATTTAAAAATCATTTGAAGTGATAACCTAACATTATATTTTATACATTTACATTTTATGTATTTTTTTAAGTTTTTATTTAAATTCAAGTTAGTTGACATACAGTGTAATATTAGTCTCTGGTGTACAATATAGTAATTGAACACTTCCATACAACATCTGGAACCATCAGTTTGTTGTCTGTAGTTAAGAGTCTTTTTCTTGGTTTTCCTCCCTCTCTCTTTTTTGTTCCCTTAGCTCGTTTGTTTTGTTTATTAAATTCCACATATGAGTGAAATCATATGGTATTTGTCTTTCTCTGACTTATTTTGCTTAGTAAAATACTCTCTAGCTCCATCCATGTCATTGCAAGTGGCAAGATTTTGTTCTTTTTATGGCTGAGTAATATTCCACTGTCTATAAATACACACATCATTATCCATTCATCAATTTTGGACAGTTGAGCTGTTTCCACAGCAACTTCTTTCTAGAATGTCTCCTGAGGCAAGGAAAACAAAAGCAAAGATAAACCATTAGAACTTCTTCAAAATAATAAGCTTCTCCACAGCAAACAATCAACAAAAGGAAAAGGCAACCTATGGTATGGGAGAAGATATTTGCAAATGACACATATGATTAAGGGTTAGTATCAAACAAATATAAAGACCTTTAAAACTTAACACTCAAATAATGAATAATCTAATTAAAAATGGGCAGAAGACATGAATAGACACTTTTCCAAAGGAGACATACAGATGGCCAACAGACACATGAAAAGATGCTCCGCATCAGTCATCATCAGGGTAATACAAATCAAAGCTACAAGGAGATATCATCTCACACCTGTCAGAATGGCTAAAATCAACAACCCAAGAAATAACAGGTGTTGGCAAGGATGTGGAGAACGGGAAACCTTCTTGCTATATTGCTGAGAGTACAAACTGGTGCAGCCATTGTGGAAAACAGTATGGAAGTTCCTCAAAAAGTTAAAAATAGAACTACTCTACAATCCAACAAGTGCACTGTGAGGTATTTACCCAGAGAAATACAAAAATGCTAATTCAAAGGCTAACATGCACCCTGATGTTTATAGCAACATTACCTAAAATGGCCAAAATATACCGTTAGATTTTGAAGAGAAAATAGTAATATTAGCTAAAACCTACTGATTGTTGATCATGTGCCAGACTGTTTAAATACCATACGTGTATTAATTCACCTATTCTTGATTAATTTAATCATATGAGAGAAGTATTAGTACTATTACCATTTTGCAGATAAGGGCAATGAGGATAAGGTGCTTGTCTGAAGCCATATAGCTATGGAACAGTGAACTCAGAATGCAAGCCCAAGCAGTCAAGCTTCAGAATTCACAATCTAACTGTTCCATTAAAGCTATATTTGAATAAAATCAATATTCTGAGCCAGTGAGGACCTGATTGAAATAATGGAGAGGGATGATAAGTCTATAAAGGTTGATAGTAACTCTTGAAATCAAATGAAGTATTTGGATACTTTTTTTTAAATTTTTATTCAGCAGAACAATGTATTTATGAGATCCTATAATGTTGTTGATTTTTTTGAAATGGGAATGGAGTGTGGAGTGTCTAGAAGACAATAAATAAGGTCATGTCATCCTAGCCAATGTATGAGTAGAGGAAATGGATAGAAATAAAATATTCCAAAATCCATTATTGAAAACAAAGGTAACCACATTTGGCAGTAGATGATCATAGCCCTGATGGATAGGAGTATCAAAACTGATTGAATTATGTATTTGCAACAATGTTGCTACCAGTAACAATGGTGAAATTAAGAAAAAAGATTGTTTCTTCAGTAAAGCTGAGATCATCAGGTTCTCTCACCAGTTCTAATTCACATTCCAGACACAATGTGTACCTGACCACCTCTGAAGTATTGCTCATTTTCTTGGCTGAGAGTTCTTCTTCTGCTGAACTAGCACATTTCTACTCATTTTTCAAGGTCAAATTCAAGAGCTATCTCTTCTTTAGAACTTCCCTTGAACATCTCCCACTGAAGAGATAAATCATTTCCTCCTTGCTTCTTTAGTCATTTTTCTACTATCACACTTATTATGTTGCCTTATTGTGTGTTATTCACATAGGTTTCTCCCTGGATAGATTCTATATGCTCTTCAAAATCTAGACTCTTATTTTATTGTGTCATTATGTGCCAAAGACCAGTACAATGTCATAGAGAAGAGGAATTTTTTAATTAGTAATTGTGTGAATGTATGTATCTTCCTGTATTTAATTAATTATACCTTCATCTTATTAAAAGTAATTAAGATGTTTGTGTGTGTGTCTGTGTGACACACAGCACAAACATAGGATCTCTACCATTGCTCTAGCAAAATACCATGATGATTCTGGCACACACAATGTGCTCCTTCAAATTTCCATGCCAATATTTCTAAATAAACCAGGTATAATCCAAACCAGTGACTGTTGGTTATAAAAACACCATCTTATTTTGTGTCTATGCTGACCACTAGACTCATTTCATTCAATTTATAGTTTTATTTCTTGTATCATCCAGAAACGTGCCTTCATTTTGTCCAAAGATAGACATAGTGCTAAAATGACTTTAGACATATTATTTCCAGAGTGAAAAAATAGAAACTCTGACTATAAAGCATCAGGAAAAATAATATTCTGTGACTATTAACCACTGCCCTTGAGTCTAGAAATACCTCCTAAGAATCAGTCATTTGAAGCTGACAAATTCCAGACACTTTCCTATGTATGTTGTCAATGATTTTTGTTGGAGAAAATATTCCTAAGAAGAATTAACTGATAGAAATTCCATTTAAAGAGCAGTGACAGCCAAGATCAGATTGTTTTGCCTACTAATATTTCATATTTAGTTAGATATTCTATCTCGATAATGAACAGAATGAAGAAAAATTCTCTAGAACTTTGAGTCTTTAATCATTCTCTTTAACATATTGTAAGTTATTCGGGGAAGTATTTAGGAGCTGACTATTATTAATTTGCTAGGTTGGTGACATGATGTTATGCCCAGATCACGAGACCCCAAAGACCATCAAGGAGCGATTCCGATGCAAACACGCGAGGGTCCTTGTTCAAGCTCGAGCATGGACTCCAAAGCACAGTGGTGATGGTATGGAGCCCCCAACTCGTGGTCGCAGGGCTTTTTAAAATTGGGGTTACAGGCAATTCTGGGCTTGCCAGCTTGGCAGCCTCCTGATAGGTTGACTTTTGGTACAGGCTGTCTTGTCAGTACCCAATTGGTTCGGCCCATCTGGCCTGACCGCAAACTGCCAACCCGAATGTCTTGGGACATAGGCACCTCTTTTAAACTGATTGGCTGTTGCTGTTGCTAGGGAAGTAACTAAGGGCAGGCTGAGGCTGCCTAAGTACTTCCTGCGTTTTTTACTGGGACTCGGTTCGGACCTAGTTCACCCTCAAGATGGAGGCTTTTTCTAAATGGAGTCGGTTAGATTTAGGTCTCACAATGATGGCATGGATTCTGCACAATAGAGTTTTTCTTTAATTACCACAAGGTTAGCTGGAGAAGCATCGAGTAATTTGAGGTGACTCCTCTTCGAATTGGTTGGGGGCAGGTGCATCATTTGCATATTTACGTATGAATTGATCATGAAAAGCTGATGTTGCAACTGTCTCTCACAGAATGTGTTTTAAAAAAAAAATAACAGAAATGAAACAATCTGCTTACTGGATAAGACAGTGGCTTACAACATTAAAAATCGATCCCGGTCATTTTGCCAAGCATTAAATATTTTGTAGGTCTTTCTGCTGACTTGCAAAAAAAGAAAGAAAAAAAAGTTGGGTTTTATATTAAATTTTGCCTTTGGGCATTATTACTTTGAAAGTAATCCAAGTATTTTTATACTGGAAGGGTTCAGTGAGACATAGTTAACTGTGACTAGAATTCAAAACAATAAGTCTAGAAAAGAACCATTCCCTTTGGTCAGAGGCTATTGTGTCAGTGGTTACGCCAAATCAATCAAAAAAGAAGGAAGAGAAGGAGAACACCAACTGGAGAATGGAGCTGTCAGGCTGATTGACTACATAGCAGTACAAAATTTGAAATGTTCATGTCATAACATAAATACTCAATTTTTACCTGAGCGTTAGCAAAAACTAAATACAACAACTTGAAAAACCTACGGAAGTGTCACCGTTGAGAAATGTAGAAAAACTAAATTACCTTTGTGTAAAACTGAAAACAACAGATTATTTATCTAATGGCCCTGTTCCATCCTGTAGAAACCTTTCCAGAGGAGTTTTCTAAATTTCAGAGCTGCCTATGTGCTTATCGTGACGTTTTTCTTTTCCACAAAGTTGTCAGAGTGGCTTGTCAAATCCACAAGTTTTGTTTGAGTTACCCCCAAAATTGTGTTTCATGTGAATTACTTCATCTTTAGGAAGATGTTTGAAACTGTCATAGTGGAGCTCTAGAGAACTTTACCACCACCCCCACACTGTTGAAGAATAAAACTGAAAACAACAGAAAATACAATTTACTTACTATGTATTTTATTTATGTTGCAAATTACTCTTCAGCTCCTTGTGTACTGTCTCCACTTGACTTTTCTAATGTTGCCAAGAAATAAAACATTAGAGGCACGGCTCCAAGGCACCTCATGACTCATTCCTTAGCAATAGTGCTGCCTTGAGCAATTAGTCAACAAAAAGTTCCGTGAACTGATAGTTTTTTGTAATTTGTGTTCCTTCTTATTCTTTCCTTCATGTCTTGGCTTACTACTCATTTTCTATTTTTTTTTAATTTGGCCTATATAAATTTTGATTAACTTACATTTTGAAAATTTAATTAAAATGGGCCATCTCATTACATTATCCATCACTTACTCTGCTTACTGATAGATTTCATTGTCAAGTCAAAATGTTTTCTTTCTTATATTAAATATTTTTGATTTCATCTTTTAAATTAAATATAAAATCATCTTCATTTGGCTTATTCTGTTCTTCTGGTTCATTTACGGTCTCCTTCATTTTGCATTCCATATATAAACTTACACTTTTGGTTTCAAGTTAACTGCTATACATAGACAATGTATCTTTTTTCCAATGTTCATTTCATCCGTTTGTTTAAAATGCCACCTGAAAACACATTTTGTTCTATTTCCTGTTTTATGTGTTCCTGTCTACATTTCAGTATGTTTATAAAAATATTTTAAAGAGCATTTACATCCTCTTTCTTTTTCATTTTATGGCTCAGTTTATTATTTACTCTTTAATGTATTTCTCAAGAAAACATGCTTGTTATTGTTATATCATTACCCTAATTGATGTCTGTGTGACTAGGGAACATGTCAATCTGGTGTTCAGTCAACCACATTAGAGAGAAGCTGAAAAAACAAGCCTCTACAATTTATACTCCCTGTTGAAAGAATTGTAGCTGAACATTTGAAAAGATCTCTTTGGCAAGGAAAGAATTTAAGAAATAATACTTTAACATTTCCAATGTATTTTTTTTATTCATTCGCAGAATACCAGATTTTCTCAAACTCATTATTCGTGTTTATTTTATTGAAGAACAGTGAAAGTCTTAAACTGGCAATCACTTAGCATCTTGTAGAAATTTTACTACTTATTGTAACTCTGCAGCCGTTCTTGTAAGCCACTGAATTCTGCTCCTTATTAAATATATATCATTTATTATAAAGATTGCATTATATATAAGTATACATAGTTATTCAATATAATATAATTTATTACAACAGTTAATCATTCAATAAAACCGTAATGCTATTGTAGGTTAACTTGCAAGAACTGGATTTCATATAGAAAGTCTTGCTGACTATGTACGCTGTTCTTTGAATGCAATGTGGTGTTTTGTAATGCCTGGAAACAGGAAAAGACCTGCCTGCTAGTGATCTTTGTGATCTTGAGCAAAATATTTGTTCTTTCTGGCCTCAGTTTCCCATTTTATAAGATGAAAAGATTGGATTATATTACTTCAAAGCTCTTGACACCTCTAAAATTGTGATGACCTTACAATTCCACCTCCATTTTTAGAGATGGATGCCATTTCTGATAAAATGTCAATGGGGGGGGGGGTTAAAGAATATGTATATAAATATAAATCCTGTGCAAAACGTGCATAGGACACTCATAGTGTAGTGTATGCAAATAATTTTATAAGGTGTAACATGCTTTCCTTTGTAACCATGGGACTCTAAATTAGTATTTTATATTAGATTGATAAACTTGGTCAATTTATTCTGTGGTTTTCATGCAGCAATCTGTGATTCTTTAAACTTTCTAAAGACTTTAGACTTTATAGTAGGAAACTATGGTTAACCAAATAACATTACCAAATTATTCTCTCTGCCTTTGCTCCAAAAACTCGTGTTGGCTGCTCTTGATTAGAAATGGAGATAAAATTAATAGCCTGATTTTTGATAGGGATTTTCAAAAGCTTAGCAGATTTTATTAGCTAATCCAAACATCGTCCATGTGAGACAGTTTGCCTCTCGTTTTCTCCTTCTCCTTGCCTCCCTCCTTCTTTATAATCTGGGTCTGGAACAGGGGATTGACAGGTGAACACTGGAGCCAGAGGAGCTGGTGCTTTTCTTTCACAGAGTCCCTGTGTGTTTCAGCTTGGCTTATATTCTAATAATAAAGAAAAAGTCAGCATTTCATGTCCCAAGAGTATGAACGTCTTGCCCTGCTTTGACTCAGGCAAAGAACATCTCCAGACCAAGCGTCCTCTGGCAGAATGTAAGCATCCTTACAATTTCTATCACGTGGCTGGCCCTGCAGCCTCTCTGCAAGCACCCTTCCACGATTAGCAAATGCACAGGCGTAAAAGAAACCTGCCAGTGCCTTGAAGTGAAATCTCAGAACATCATAACACATCACACTGAAAGCAATGTAATAAAAACAGATATTCAGGTTTAAGGAAATAAGAGAAATCGAACACCACAAAGACTAGGACAAGGTTCTTTAGTTTGACGCCCCAGCAGTCAGCTTTGGCATGTGAGAATGTAAAAGGGGGTGGTACACCTTTTGCTTTGAATGTTTCGCCAGTTGATTCCCCTGGCTGCCTTCCCAGAGTCTATGAGTATCATAGTCCCCTAATGAAGGCTTCATTGCATTCTTTTGAACGGATTCCTGCCAATATCAAAGAAGCACAGCAGAAACAAAAACACTGCTGTGATGTTAGACATGACAATTGTTAACTTTGAAAAGAAATCTTGGTATGTATGTTAGAACACTATCCATGTGGTTCAAGTAGTAGACTGATGAATTTGCTGGAAGGCTCTTTAACAAATGAAGTGGCTGGGAAAGAACACTACTCTTTGTTTGGGTACTTATTTGGAAAAATAGAAGTGGGTTTAAATGTCATGGTACCATGTTACATATTTTCAAGCATTTGCTTCTTGCGGGGACTTTATGGAGGGATGGAAATGCGAAGATGTAAAAAAGAAGTTAGCAATTTTTATTGTCTCCTTTAAAGAGAGCTGAAATATATGAAACATGTCAAGAAAAATGTAAAATTTCTAACAACTTTGTGCTATCTCTTGAAAACTATAATGAAAACCAAGCAATCTCATTTTGAAGATTTGCAACATCTGGTGGTCAGTAATCTATTGTAATAGCTCAGAAAAGTACTGACATTAAACTTGATGTTTCTGCATTTCAAGTGACCTTAAGAATCTATTCATAGTTTTGTTCCAGATTTCTCCCTCAGAGGCTAATTGTTGATGTTATTAATAGCCACCTTCCCCATTTTAAAGGCTTCTTTCATTCTGTTTTAGAGTACATAACTAAATGCTTACGTGTCTAAGGTTTACTGGTAAACATGCTCTACTGAACACTTTTTAAATGTATGATACCTGGTGGAAGTTCTCACTTTACAGATGTAAGTTCTCATTTTATTTTGAAAGGAAAGAAAGAAAACAAATTGGGTTGGAAAAGCTTTCTTAGGTATGTGTAGGGCTATTTGGAAAAGAAAATAACTTTGCTATTATTGCAGACTTATTAATGTTTGCACTTGTCCTGATTATTCTAACACAAACCAAATGGCATTTAATTTGGGAGAAATTGCTCCGGACGTGCAATCTAAAGAGGCGAGAAATGGAACAGACTTTCTTTATGCAGTGTTTGGGATGTGGTTAAATTATTTTAGGATGTTCAACAGTGTAGTGCAAATTCAAATCCTGTGGGCAAAGCTAAACAAGCAATGTTAGGCAGCTTAGCCACTTAATCTTTTGGTGTTCAGTCTGTTGGGTCTGAGCTGTGAAATGGCTCCTGTGGCTTTCATGTGGAAAATGAGAATGTTCTGTAACGGCTGATGTGGGAATAAAGAAGTAAATACAAGGAAACTCTTACAAGCTCTTAATATTAACTGCACTAAGTAAGTGTAACTAACTGCATTAAGTTATTGATTTATCAGGGCTTGACCAAATACCATTTCACTTTGTCCTTTTTGGAGACAAGGACAAAAAGTACAAGGAAGTTAAATGAGCCAGTTGTTAACTGGGTTACTAGTGAATGTACTCATCATTCTTCCAGCTGTCTTAGGACACTATCCAAGGACCCATTTACAATGGCCGGAAAACTAAGGCTTCCTGGTCTTGACCATCTAATTTCTGAATATCAACAAACAAATACGTTTCTAAAAAAGTTTTGTAGGGGCGCCTGGGTGGCTTAGTCGGTTAAGCGTCCGACTTTCGCTTGGGTCATGATCTCGCGGTTCGTGGGTTCGAGCCCCGCGTCCCGCGTCGGGCTCTGTGCTGACTGCCAGCTCAGAGCCTGGAGCCTGTTTCAGTCTGTGACTCCCTCTCTCTCTGACCCTCCCCTGCTCACGCTCTCTCTCTCTCTCTCTCTCTCTCTCCTAGATATAAATAAAAAACATTAAAAAAAATAAAAAATAAAAAAGTTTTGTAGAAACCTCTCTGCCTAATTAAAGAAATGCAGTAGGACCATTGGACTAAATCGTCACATTTCAGGGAAGAACCACATTAGACTTTCTTTTCTTTTAAAATATTACCAAGTCACTCTAACCCTAGTTTATAGTGATGGAAAAGAAGCACGGCCCGTTTTACATGGCTAAATGAAATAAACCATTAACTGGTAGATAAACAGCAGATTGGTGTTTAGGGATGAAGTTTACCACAATATATTTAGGACATGCAAAACCACACTTTGATTTCAGTCACATTTGGGTGGGTTCCAGACCCTATTAAAACTGACAATGAAAGTGACTTTCTTTACTTAGAGATGGGAGGGTTGTTCTAGGGGTCTTCTCTATAACTGCTAGACTCCAAGGAGCTGCAGTCTCCTCTCTCTCGAGTTGGTAATTAGACTTTTGGACCATTTTAAAGGATGCAGAAGGGGGTTTCTCTTTAAGTTTCTAAGGCTTTTAAGCACAAATCCCAATTGTGAGCTTCAACACACTTGAATTCTGATTACCTTTTCAGTCCCTAATTACCAAGGAATCAGGTTATAGGCAAGCACTGTTAGCAACAACAAAACTAGAAAACAGTGTATCTGTTTGCTGTCTGAAGAATAAATTGACCTTCAGTAAATGGTCATTGGAAACATAAATTATTTGACGTGTCAGAAACACTCAAGCCCTCTCTTCCAAAGGGGGGAAAAACAGCAAAGCAAACACAACCACACAAAGCAAAACAGGTTCAACTCCCCAGCCCAGCTCTCCTCATAAAACTTAAGATTTATTTAGGCAGAAAAAACGAAGTCTTTCCAACCATCAGATTCTAAAGTTAACATGAAGATTACTCAGAATGCACATTTATAAAACAGGTATTTGAATTGCTTTGCTTAAGGTATTCTATTCCTAGCATAATCTTTTAAAGAACACAGATATTCCAACTATAAAATTGTTTTTAGATTAAAGATTAATCTAATTAAAAGAATTCCCCCAAACAGATTTTCTTGATGATAGAGACCATGTCTTATAATTTTATATATTCTGCACAGAATATATAATAGTAGGAGGTCAATGATAATTTGCTAGCTGATCTAAAATAAATACATCTTTGAGTATTATTTATCCAGAACTCTGATTACCCACTTAAAGATCACTACGTAAACTGTTAGGCTTTGAGATCACATTTCAGAAGTTACCACCAGGAATAGAATTTTCTCTCCCAGAGGGAGGTTTATAAAAGATCACAAGAAAAAACTGCTTTTTACTATTTTATTACTATGGAATATTTATATCTCCCTCCCAAAATGTACTTATTCAACCCCATAAAAAATTTCCGTTTCGTCAGCCTGTGTATACATGCGCTTTCATTTATCCTGTCCACTTCTACAGAGGCTGTGTTGATATATACAGATATGTATGTTTCCCTGGCTTTACCCCACTAAATACAAAAACTTTAAATATAGGTTTCAAAGGTCTAATGGATTTTAAGAAATTTGTTGAAAACATTTTTTAAGGAATATTATCTAGAAGGATTAAATAATTACCTAGTTAATAATTTTGAAGAATTATAAATATTAAGAACTATATTCTTGAGGTGCCTGGGGGGCTCAGTCAGTTAAGTATCAGACTATTGATTTCAGCTCAGGTCATGATCTCATGGTTCATGGGATCAAGCCCCACACTGAGTTTTGTGCTGACAGTGAGGAGCCTGCTTGGGGTTCTGTCTCTCCCTCTCTCTCTGTCCCTTGCCCTCTCACACGCTTGCACTCTGTCTCTGTCTCTGTCTCTCTTTCTCAGAATAAATAAATGCTAAAAAAGATTTATATTCTCATGATAAGGCAATCATCCAGCTCTTTACCTGATAAAGTATTGCTCATTATCTAAATAACAATAATAAAGGAACTTTATTCTCTTTTTCTCTCTATTGGCTCTCTCAGGAGCATAAAATTTACTGTTACACCTCACAACTTAAAAAAATTTTCATCCTTCTTACCCTTCAAATTACCACATTTTCCCCTTTTTTTGGCAAAATTCCTAGGAAAATATCTATTTTGGCTCTTCCCTTTGACAATTCCTTTCTTCCCTTTTTTCCTGATTCCATTCCATTTACACTTTGGCCTCCACCACTGCAAAAAACTGTTCATATGAAGGTCAATGTGGACTTCCATAATGCTCAATCTGATAGTTATTTTGGAAGCAAGTGACCTCTGTATCCTGACACACTTTCTTCACTTGGCTTTAGGGCACCATACTTTCTAAGTTTCATCCCACCTCTCTAGCTGCTGCTTCTATGTCTCTGTTGCAGATTCCTCCTCCCCATATCCCTAAATTCTTAAAGCTTTGTCTTTGGACAGCTTCTCTTTTCCATCCACACTTAACATTTTTACTGAACTCAAGTGTCAGGGGTTTGCACTCTATCTCTATACTCAAGACTATCAAGTGTTTTACTGCAGCCCTACTTCTGTCATCTATTCAGTGACCCACTTGACATTTTCTCATGTCTACTTGGCATCTCACTTTTAACATGTGCAAAGCTGAAATCCCAACTTCGTACCATGCACCTGCTCCTTTAGGAGGCTTTGCCAGCATCTCTTTGCCAGTAGCTTAGGCCAAATCCTGTGAATCAATTTCTCACTTTCCTCATGACCTCACATCCCATATTCAAAACCTGAACAAAATTTACTGGAGGAACATTCAAAAATACCCAGAATCCAGCCTTCCCTGCCATCTCCACTGTTATTATCCTGATCCAGCCCACCATGATCATGGTGCCTGGATTTCTATGGTAGCTTCTTTACCTGAGCTGGCTTGCACTCTTAACCTCCTGTTTTACGCTGCCTTCCTTCTCAGGACCAGATCTTGAAAGAAGGTTCGAGTACAAGTAATCCATTCAGGAGATAATACCAGGAAATACCCACAGAGGAGTGCAGAAATGAAAAAGAATTAAAAAAAAAAAAAGTCTGTTATTAAGCAAGTTACCCCAGTGGGTGCCTAGAGTTTGATCCTTCTGGTGAACACTGTGAGACATATAACCTGTCCCATTGGATAATCTGGGGAGCAGTGACCACTTACCTTTCCTCTGTCCCACATGGACTTGGCGGGGGGCAGTGAATGTCAAAGGAAATTCTCAAGCAGAGTCAGAGCTGAAATCAGGTGTATAATTTGCAGGGTTAAGTGAAAATGAAAATATGAAGCCCCTTGTTTGGAAACGGTTAAGCAATTCAAGAAGGTGACAGCAGAGAATTAAATCAGGGCCCTTCGGAGCACCACACCTGGTGCAGCTGCACAGGTTGCACACCCAAGAAGTCATAGATGCTGTAGTGTGATGTGTTGGGATAGGCTGTGTGGGAATGATGAGTGCCCAGGTGGCATGATTGGGGTGCCACCAGAGTCTGCCACACACTCATCCAAAAGTACTTAAATTTCAACCATAATTATGAATATTGCAACTGAATGCCTGGAAGTTGAACTGCAAAGTAAAAGCATATGAATGCATCTGTGTCTCTTGACATCAATGGCTAAAATTTTCCAGGAAGATTACACAATATCCCTTTTTTTAAAAAAATGTTTATTTATTTTTGAGAAGGAGAGACAGAGAGTGAGCAGGGGAGGGGCAGAGAGATAGGGAGACACAGAATCCAAAGCAGGGTCCAGGCTCTGAGCTGTCAGCACAGAGCCCGCTGAGGGGCTGGAACTCACCAACCGCAAGATCATGACCTGAGCTGAAGTCGGCTGCTTAACCAACTCAGCCACCCACACGCCCCCACAATATTCTTAATAGTAGCTGTATTTGCTGTAGCCTTCCTAAATTTAGGTATTATTCTTCTATATTTAGATAAATTTGCTGGTGTCAGGAAGGGTATTTTAAATTTTTCCCACTGTGCATTTTTTTTTTTTTTAATTTAAAATGAGGGGTGCCTGGCTGGCTCAGTCGGTTAAGTCTCTCACTTCAGCTCAAGTCATGATCTTGGGGCTTGTGAGTTTGAGCCACACGTTGGGCTCTGTGCTAACAGCTCAGAGCCTGGAGCCTCCTTCAGATTCTGTGTCTCCCCCTGTCTCTGCCCCTCCCATGCTCATGCTCTCTCTCTGCCTCTCAATAATAAGTAAAAACATTAATAAAATAAAATAAAATGATTTTATGTAACTTATTTTAATTGATTATGTGTGTATGTATATATATGTATGTATATATATATATGCTTTTTTCCAACTTCTGTTTTTCTATTTCATCATGTGTCAGAGCTCTTACTTATATTTTCAGTGCAGTAGGAGTTCTGGCCATAGCCTGCCACAAGAAAGAATAAAATGGTCATATTTTCTTTACTCTGTCTGCATAATGTATTATATTAATGTATTTCCCTAAAACTAAATGCACTTTTCATTCTTAATATTTTCCTTACATATTTAAAGTGGATATTATTTAATTTATAATCCAAATATTTCATTAAGAGTTTTGGCAACTAAAGCATTTTTATTTTGAGATCGCTAAGATTTTTCTTGTGTGGGTGAAAGGTTATTTTGGCAAGGATCAACTTTAAGTGTTTTTTTTTTAATTTTTGTTTTTTGTTTTTAATCCTATTTGATACTCTGGAATAGATGGTAGGATATGAGAAATACTTATTTCTTAGAACTCTGAAACTGTCTGAGCCAGGAGCCCTTTTGTAGATATTTTTTTGATAACATTTTTAGTTTTCTTTTTCAGTAGTTTGCTTTACTTGAATAAACATTTTTTTCCCTAGAAACATTCCACAACTTTTATCAAAATGGCTTATTTTCATTTTTTCTACATAGTTTGTAATTCCTTTTTAAAATATTTTTTTAAAGAGAGAGAGCATGAGTGGGAGAGAGGGGCAAAGGGAGAGAGGGAGAGAGAAAGAAAGAGAAAATCTAAAGCAGGATTCACTCTCAGTGTGGAGCCTGATGTAGGGTTCAATCCCACAACCCTGAGATCATGACCTAAGCTGAAATCGAGAATCAGACACCCAACTGGCTGAGCGACCCAGGCTGTAATCCTATTTTTAATTGTTTTTACTCAAACAATATTAGAAAAGGTTTTAAGTTACATTTTATTTACTTACATACTTGTTTTAGTTTACTGACAGTTATAAAATGTACTCTGTCCATTTCTTATCAAATTTTCCTCCTTGCTAAATCTATGACCAAGAATTATAAATGGTCCATGGATCCTTGAAATGAAGATATAATCTCTATATTCCTTAAAGCTCAAAATTTGGTTGATTACATTGTTTATCAAAGCTCTTTTTCATGTAAAATTATTTTTTGTACATTAATAATTGTCTTAGGTTAATTTTTTTGCACAATATTAACCCTATCTTGTCTGCTGTCATGTTAACTATCAATCTGCTGATTATTATTTACAAACAGAGGCGGTACATGTCTGTGATCTGGGACTTAAGAAGAATCTATACCCAAAGAGATAATATGTTAGATATTTTCCCCATCACTTTATCATTCAAACATAGAGGGGAGAGAAATAAAGAAGAAAGATCAGAAATTAAAATTATCTGTAATTATCTTCAGTTTGTCTGTGATATCTATGTTCAGAGTACAGAAATAGAATGCCAGGTGTCATTTAATGTGAAAAGCAACATCGTGGAATTTTAAAAATTCCTATGAGAACTCAACTTTGAAAGAGATTCCTTCACAATGCCCTGCAAACAAAAAGTGAAATAGAACAGAGTATATTAATGAGAAATATCTTTATCCTTTTAGTAGGTTGTTTCAGTCTCCTAGAAATGAGGAAGTTTGACAGGCTTGAAAAAGTGTTTTTCTTTTTATCTTAAATTATCCCATTTACAAAATAGACCTCATTAATTAAATAGAACAATAATAACGAGAGCAAAACAGTAAATGAAAAATAAAGCTCTTTTTTTAGGTTGTCTTCAGCAATCAGCTATTTTCAGTGACTGGTTATGTAGTAACAGCTACTACTTAGACCAGTGATGAGACAGTGAATACCCAAATTTAGAACATTCATACTGTATCTCAGTGATGAGACAGTACCTGTCCAACATAATTTTCATATCCATGTACCCAGACAAGGATTTGCTTTTTTTTTAGTTTTTATGCTATAGAACAATGGTGAACTTTTATAAAAAGCTCCTACTGTTACTTCTGAGATAGCTGTGTTGTAGTTTAAAAAAAAAAAAGAAGGAAAAAAAGAGCTTTAGAACTAAAACGCAGGTTTGAGATTTAGTTCTGACACTACTAAGAGTTTGACATTGAGAAAGTCATTTAACCTTTAAGTTCCTATTATGTTATTTGTGATATGAGTAACTGCTGGAAAGAGTTACTAAAATTTAGTGAGAACCTGTTCTTTCTTAGGCACAATATCAGGAGTTCTTCATACACTGATTTATGTAATCCTCATAGTAATCTGATTATTGTACAAGATTATTCCAACTTTATAGTTAGAAATTAATATTTCTAGAAGTTAAGAACCAACCCAAGGTCATATAATTATGAATAACTTAGATCTACACTGTAATCTGATCCTGAAACCACCATCTTTTTCTCTAAAAAGTGTAATAAATGTGTATTGTTTTATTACAATTATTTTAGCAGTTAAAATATTTTGCATGGGGTCCAAAATGCACTAATCTTTCTTCAAATTCTATTCTCTAATAAGAAAATATGTAATATAGATAGTTAAAAATCTTTAAGGAAAGACACCAAATAAATCTAAAGTGTTGACTATATTATTACTTCATAACATTTATGTACCTTGGAAATTATAGTAATAGTAGTCAAAGGGAAAGTTTATTGACTGTAAATGGTTTACTTCTAGTCCCTAAGGTATTTTCTGGCCTGTGGAGTTATATTCAAGGTACATATACATTCAGCATAAAACTCAGAGACTTGGAATTTAAATGCCATTGTGTTTGGAGGCTACTTCCTCAATTGCCTTACATAGATTTTAGTAGATCTAAGAGTGTTAAGTAACTTGCAGTTCTTTCAAGATAATGATCTTGAAATTTTCAAATTAAAGTGAAAACACCCGTGAACTTCCTTTTCTAGGAACAATGGAGTAAGTGGCACTACATTTGCCATTCCTCTGTAAATAGCTAGAAAAAAATGAATGGATATATTGAAAAAAGAGTGTGATAATTTGTAAATATGTTGCCAAACAGGATAGATGACTTTTTTTTTCTCTTTTAAGAGATATTTGACTTTTGGAAGCAAAGATATCAATACCCTGAAATGTTCATAACAAATCTAGGAAAAATGTGTAACAAAACATCTACAAAGGAATGTAGAAACAGATTGTGAGATTCTATATAATATACCTGAAGCTAATGTTACACAGTATGGTAACTAACTGGAATTTAAATTAAAACTTAAAAAAAAAAAGGGGGGGATATCATGAATTAACTTATGCTAATAAATTCTGTGACTTAAAAGAAATGGGAAATTAAAAAAATATATCAACAAAACAAATAAAAGAAATAGAAAATAAGAATAGCTTTACATCTATTAAAGATATTGTATTTATAATAAAAAATGTTCCATGAAAGAGATCCCAGGCCCAGATGGCATCACTGATAAATTCTGTCAACCACTTAAAGAAAAAATAATAGCAACCTTTGATATACTCAACAGAAAATATACAAGAAACACTCCATAACCCACTGTATGAAGCTATCATTATCCAAATATCAAAATCAAAAAGAGACATTTTGGGGTACCTGGGTGGCTCAGTCGGTTGAGCATCCTACTTCGGCTCAGGTCATGGTTCGTGGGTTTGAGCCCTGCATTGGGCTCTGTGCTAACAGCTCAGAGTCTGGAGTCTACTTCGCATTCTGTGCCTCCCTCTCTGCCTATCCCCTGCTCGTTCTCTTTCTCTCTTTCCCTCTCTCAAAAATAAATGAACATTAAAATTTGTTTTTAAAAAAGAGACATTTTGAAAGAATAAAAGAAGGGGAGAAGGGGAGGAGGAGAATAAAAGAAAACCAATCCATATCTTTGTAGAATCAAGATGAAAAAATCCCTAACAAAAGTTACCAAATTAAATTCAGAATATGCAAAACAGTTAATAAATTTTGACCAAGTGAGATTTTTCCTGATAACTCAAGGCTGGTTCAACATTCAGAAAGCAATCAATGTAATTTAGTACAACAGACTTAATAAGAAAGTCCATAGGATCATCTCAATAGAAGCAGGAAAGCATTTGATAAAGTTCAATACCCATTCCCAATAAAACTCTCAGGAAACTAGGAATAGAAGTAAAATTTTTTTAACTTGATAAAATATATTTACAAATCAACTTGTGCATAACATCTTAAGGGAATGTTAACATGGGGAAATTTAAGAAATATGTATATAAAGCAGTCATAGTGTGACTTGCTGCTCCTCTCAGGGATTGCCTCATTGGTGCCCTCAGCCTGGAACATTCCCCCACATGGAAGTTTAGTGCTGAACTGTCACTTAACCCCATAGTTGTTTCCTTGTTAAGAGGAAATTTCCCTCTGTTTTGGATATGCAGTGAACTTCCTTGTATTACTTACATATGTGCTTTATATGACACCTGGCCATCCTCACCAGTGCATCTGTCCCCCACAGGAAGAGGGGGGAAAGGAACAGGGTCTTTACCTGCAGCCTGTTGCCCTATATCCTCTATGGGGAGGAGCCCACTAGCCATGGGGGACTGGCACACACCACGGATGCTGACCTTCCTGTGACTACATTGTACATTCTCTGAATAAAGCATTGGTGCTACCAGTGCATGTGTGTTGAGTCTTCCTCAGCAACTCTGACCCTGTAGTAGACATAGTGGAACAAGAATGGGCTCCTAGTTCTGGTGATTGGCATTGTTGTACTCTTTAGTGACCTTCACATGGTAGAGATCCTAACTTGGGACTGAACTGGATCTTTCTGCGCTACAGAATAATGGGAAAACAACACTTTGTCCCTGAAAACAAGAACAAGCCAAAAATGTCAACTCTCACCATTTCTATCCAACACTGTACTGGAAGTCTTACCCAGTACAATAAGGCAGGGAAAAAGACATAAAAACAACTTTGTATTTTCACAAAGAACATGCATGTTCACATAGAAAAATCCTAAAGAATGTTTACAAACAACTATTAGAACTAATAAGTAAATTTTAAAAGTTTACAGCATCAAAATAAATAAACACACATCAATTACATTGATGCAAATCACTGCAAAATCAAATTGGAAAAAATTGCTTACAATAACATCAAAACTCTGAGATAATTCAGTAATAAATTTAGCAAAATGTGTGTGTGCCCTAAATACTACAAAAGAGAAAATAAAGACAGCCTAACTGCCCATGAAAAAAAGAATTCAAATGTCAAACCCCCAAATTGAGCTATACGTGCCACTATATCCAAAACAAAATTCCAGCAGATGACATTATAGACTTTTAATAAGCTACTTCTAGAATTTGTTTGGAAATGTAAAGGGCTTAGAAGAAGTGAAACTACTTTTAAAAAGGATCAGTGTTTACACTTAATACTACGTAGAAAGCAGAATCATCATGGCAACCTCGTACTGACATACAATCCAGGAATAGATCAATGAAGAGAAGAGATAGTACAGAAATGGGCCAATACATAGATGGTCAATTTGTTTCTAGCAGAAGTTCTAAGGTAATTCAGTGGGAGAAAAAACATCCACTGGTGCAGGAAAACTGGAAATCAATATGGAAAAAGAAAATCAACCTCAATTTTTACTTCACACTAAATACAAAATTGATTCAAAATGAATTATAGACATTACTGGAAATGCCAAAACTATGAATCTTCTGGAAGAGAGCATGTGACAACATCTTTACAAATTGGAAATTGGAAAATATTTCTTAGAGAGGACACAGAGGCACTAAATATAAAAGAAAAAAAGGTAAATTGAGCTTCATAAAATTAAAAACATTGTTCTTCAAAAGATATAATTAAAAAACATGAAAGATCAAGCCACAGACTGGGAGGAAATATTCACACTATGTATTTTATACAACTCAATAATAAGAAAATGTCAGCCCAATTAAAAATAGGCAAAAGATTTGTTCAGATGTACAAAAAAAGCAGAAATATAAATGACCAATAAGTATATTAAAAGTATTCACACATCATTAGTCATTAGAGAAATTCAAATTAGTTCTACAGTGTTAAATGATCGACCCACTAGAATGACTAAAATTAAAAATGTCCTAGCAGTTCCACTCCAAGGAAAGTATCCAAGAGAAATGATAACATATAACCATAAAATCTTTTCATAGTAGCTTTATCACCATAGCCAAAAACTGAAAACAATCTATCTAATAATGGGTGAATTTGTACATCTCTTAATTTAGGGCAGTGAAACTATGCTGTATGATATAGTAATGGGGGAAACATGCCATTATAAATTTGTTAAAACCCATACAATGTACAGCATAAAAAGTGAAACCTAATATAGATTATGGATTGTAGTTAATAATAATTTATCAACCAGTATCTGTTCATCAGTTGAAACAAGTATACCACACTAATACTGGGTGCTAACAAGAGGGTAAGCAAATTGGGGTGTGGGGTGTGTGTGTGCATGAGAGGCATGGGTAACAAGGAATAAAACATTACACTGAATGAAAGAAGCCAGATATAAAAGAATGCATAGTGTATGATTTTATGTATATGATGTATAAAACAGGTAAAACTAAATTACAGTGACAGAAATCAGATTACTGGGTGCCTTGGCTAGCCGACTGTATGTGTGTATGTGTTTGTGTGTATGTGTGTGTGTGTGTGTGTGCATGCGTGCACACGTGTGCACCTGTGCATGCATGTGTGTAGTTTGCCAGTAAAAAAACAAAAATTCTTTTAGAATGATAGAAATGTTTTATATCTTGATGCAGCAGTGTTTACAGGAGTGGATACATGTAAAATGCACCAACCTGCGTATTAAAATGAGTACATTTTTAAATGTAAACTATACCAATAAAAATCATGTACAAAATAAATGAACAAACTATCCAATAAGCAAAAAACAAATAGACAAAAAGTCATTTAGGTTCACGAAAACCAGACTGAGCAACTAATTCACAGGCTGTCATCTCAGGCTTATTTCATCTAAATGCTCTGTAAAATTCTAAATCAATAGACTGTAAGTAAATATCATCACAGATATAGATACTCCAAAGGAAAAAGTGCTTCACATTGGTCACAAGGCATTCTTGATGTGAGTAGACACATTATTATTACAAATTTAGCCCTAGGTAAAAAACAAATTAAAGAGCAAATTACATGGATGTTATGTTAGAGGTGTCAGTGCAATCATTCAATTATTTATTTAATATTTATTAACCACTTATTCTATGCCCAAGCACAGACATTCATATTCACAGTATAGAGGATGATAAATAAGTAAATAGACTGCTATAATGCAATGCAGTAAAGATAAATAATCCTTCCTCATGAATGATAAAGAGCAAGTATGGAAAATACGCAGCAATTCTGACATCTGGCTTTTGAGTCTTTGCCAAATACCACTCTCATAAACTTACCTTTCAGGCGATAGAAATATCAGACTAGCAAAATGTTGTAAATTAAGAAAGCATTGTGCTAAGTGCAATACGTGTTTTTTTTTTAATCATTAGAAATCTCAAGTTACTTAAGTTGTCTGAATAAACTATTTATGTGATTATCTGTGTTAGTCGCAATACTCATGGTTTTATTTTACGATTTTTAAGCTTTACTGAATGATCTTTAGATAAATCAAACATTTCTGTGAAGTTTGCCAAAAAACTTCTGTATGAGACCTCTTGTCAGAATTGCTAACTATATTTATAACTCTATCACTGTGGCTATTGTGCTGGTCACATATTGTGTCGGTGTCTTAACTGCTTGGGAAGTCTGTTACTTCCTCCTTTCTTGTTATTAAGGTCTTGAAAAGTGTTGAAGTTTCCACCTTCAGTGTTTTTTCCCCTCTATTGGCTGAAGAATTTCTAAAGTAGGCAGTTCCTCTCTCCCTTTCATCATGCTCACTGGCATGTGTACCAATTGAGTCTTCCCACTACATTTGGCATATTTGAATGATCCTAAAGATGTGTCTGTACGTGTTGTCCCCACGCAGTGTGTCACTCAGTACAACAAAAAGTTACTTCGAACCATAGTGAGCCAACTGAAAGCTCCGGCGTGAGGGGCTCGCTGGATTAACAGAACTAAACCTTCATTTTAACTGGTGATGCTAATTTGCAGTTGACCCCCCTTTCATCAGATTTCTTCCACATGTCATCCTCAAGAAGAGTATATATACGTAATCAAATTATACTACAGGTTATAGAAACATGAAATTGCAAGAATTTTTCAGCCTCTTGTTTAATACAAATCCCCAATAACATCACTTGCTGGTGGGTATAACATTTCAAGTTTCGTGGCTGAGAAACCAGCTGTGCATTTCAGAAGACTCATGACAGAATTTATAACAAAGACCCTTAGGTATGGAAAATAAGCCACTTCTTGGGCATTAGCTAAAATCCAAAATTAAAAAAAAATGTACTGTCATTTTGAATGATGGGATCATTTATGATAACATTCCCCCTGAGGTCACTCAGAAGCCACAAATCATATAAGTTGTATAGCTTTCTAGTAAACTCCTCATGTTATAAGCAAAATTCAGGAGATGAAAAATGATAGCGGTTGCCAGGTGGGAATGTGGAAGGCAAATTGTTCTCATCTTGCCTTTCCCAGCTAAAAAGGCAGTGGAACCTGGTTTTGTGTGATGGCTAAGGTCTCCTGCAGTCTTACACGGCAAACATGTTATATATCCATGGTTCTTTCTGTGTGTCCTATGTGTTTATAAAAGGCCTGAGACTCTTAGTTCTAAAAGGAAATAACCTAAGCATTGGCCTTCATGACTGTTGGTTTTATAAGGATACTACTCTCTTAACTTGCCCTAATGTTTCCATCTAACCATTGCTTTACCGCCAGATACTCCATTGTGTTATTTTCTAAAAAAACAGATATTATTCTATAATACAATTCAATTATCAAAATCAGTAAACTAACATTATCATATTACTGTACTATATCTAATCTATAGTTTCTATTCATATTTTGTGAATAACATCAATGCTGTCCTTTAGAGCAAAGTGATTTCTTTTAATTCACTATCAGATCTAGGGTCCTATGTTTCATTTAATTGTATTCTCTCTCATCTGGACCACTTTGTCAACATTTTGTTGTTTCATGATTTTGGCATTTTTGAAGTGTAGAGATACAATTTTTTTTAAGAATGCTGCTCAATTTGGGGGTACCTGGGTGTCTCAGTTGGTTAAGTGTCCAACTTCAGCTCAGGTCATGATCTCAAAGTTTGTGGGTTCGAGCCCCACATCTGGCTCTGTGCTGACAGCCTGCAGCCTGCTTCGGATTCTGTGTCTCCTCTCTCTGCTCCTCCTCCATTCATGTTTTGTCTCTCTCTGTCTCTCAAAAATAAATAAATGTTAAAAATTTAAAAAAATAAGAAAGCTGCTCAATTTAACTTTGTCTAGTGTGTCTTCATTATTAGATCCAGGAAATGCATTTTTGTCAGAAATACAACAGAAATGGTGTGTACAGGCATGTGGCCATCTAGTTATCCCATTAATAGTGATGTTAATTTTGATCACTTGGTTAAAATGGTGTCTATCAGGTTTCCTCCACTATTAAGTTACCACATTTTCCACTGTAATTAATCTATAACTTGTAGAAAGACACTTTGGGGTTATATAATTTCTCATTTATCTAACTTTCACCCACTAATTCTACCATCTGTGTATATATAATTTTTTGCCTGAAACAGTTATTACTATGGTGGTTGACAATTAGTAATATTTTAATTCCATCATTTCTGCTTATTTATTGCATGGCACTTTAAAGAAAACTGTCTTGCTCTCTCTCCCCTTAACTATTAAAATCAGGGGGCCCCTGGGTGGCTTAGTCGGTTAAGCGTCCAACTTTCGCTTAGGTCATGATCTCGCGGTTCATGGGTTCGAGTCCCGCGTTGGGCTCTGTGCTGACAGCTCAGAGCCTGGAGCCTGTTTCCAATTCTGTGTCTCCCTCTGTCTCTGACCCTCCCCTGCTCACACTGTCTCTCTCTCTCCTAAAAATAAAAATAAAAACATTTTTAAAAATTTAAAAAAATAAAATCAGTTTGGTCCCATGGATCCCCATTTTTATTCTAAGAGATATAGCACATTACAACCATTATTTATTTTGATGCTTAAAATGACCTAGGTCTGGTCATTGGGAGTCCATTCAAGTTAACTGCTGTGATCCTTCTGACAGAGTCCTATCATTGTTTAAGAAACTGGTTGCCTTCTGGCCCACCGAGGTATTTCAGGTTTATCTTAAATATCCTAGCCCAGATACATAATAAATATTTCTCCAAGGGGTTTGGCTTCCTTTCAGCAAACATTGGTATTTAAAAACCAAAATTGAGGTTTGAGGTGTCAGCTGAACTTTAAATGATCTTTTACCAATCCTATGTGGGCTCATAGGACATATGATAATCCTGAGGCATCTCCATCACAGACCAAGTCTATGCCCACTTGCCTATTCTCCCTTAGGTGCCAGGAGGGCATTGTGGTAAAGGCTGAGAGCAGGAAAGGGAATCTGAGAGGGATCGATTGTGATCCAAGTATTATGCAGCCCTCCTCTGAGGACATAGTACAGGATGGAGGCCTCCATAAGAGGCATATGGGCTTCTACTTGTAGAAGACAGAGTACACAACTAGAGGGTTGAGAGAAATCCACTAGAGGCCATCATGCTGTCACCTACAAATGACCAGATGAGCAAGAGAACTAGAAAAACCCTTCTGTGGCTCTAAATTTTCTAAGGCTGGGGCAGAGCAAGAAATCTACAGGAAATACTACCTACACATTTTGTGTCTTCACAGGGTCTGATACCTGCCACCAAACACAGAGACAGGCCAAACACAGAGCAGACTGCAAACTGGATGAAGGCCTGGGAAAGGACTGAGGAGCAGAGCAAAACAAAACTTCGCTTACCCGGAAAGCTGGCAATAGGAGTACAAAGCAGAGAAAGAGAGAATGGGCCAAAAGAAATATTTGAAAAGATAATGGCCAAGAGCTTACTAAACCTGATCAAAACTGCAACTCACAGGGGCACCTGGGGGGCTCAGTCAGTTGGGTGTCTGACTCTTGGTTTTGGCTCAGGTCATGATCTCGAGGTTTCATGGGTTTGAGGTCCATGTGGGGCTCTGCACTGACGGCCTCATAACCCTTTTTAAGTTTATTTAACTAAAAAAAAAAAAAAGAAAAAAAAAAAGGAACTTCAACTTACAAACCCAAGGAGATCAATTGAACTCTAAGGAAAAGTACAAAGAAGCAGTACTGTCTAGAAAATAATGAAATAATTTTTTAAAGTGCTGATAGAAAAGTAAAACCACAATAGCAACAACAAAATGTTAAACTACAAGTCCATATCCAGTGAAGATGTCCTTCAAACGTTAAAGCAAAATAAAGCTAATTTCAAGCAGAGATAAAAGATAGAAATTCTTTCTATTTGACCTACAGGTTACAGAGTATTAATAGCAACTTTTCAGATGGAAGGAGGTGTTATTATATTTCAATCTGTAGGGTGGAGTGAAGAACAGCCGAAAGAGTGAATATTTGGGTATTTAAATATTAAAGACATCTTCTAGTCTGTCTGTTTTTATACAGTTATGTTTGATGACCCCCAGTTCACCATACTTCCCAATATTAGTGCCCGTATGTGGTACCTTTCTGCATTGATTCTTGGCATGATCATGTGACTTTCTTTGACCAGTTAACAAATATGACATTAGAAGAAGCTTGACAGGAGCTGGCATACAAGGCCTGTCCTCTTGAAATGTTTCTTCATGGAGCCCAGCTCCCTGTTAGAATCAAATCTGGTTAGATGACTGAAGAAGTACAGGTTATGTTGAGACATACCCAGAGGTATGAAAGGTCACCTCAGGACCTCCAGCTCCAACTAAATTGACAGCAACAGTCAGCCATCTGAGTGGCCCAAACCAATGTCACAGTGAGTAAAACTATTGCCCAGTTGAGCATGCTCAGCTCTTGACCAACAAGATGTGGAGTATCAATATCATTATTGTTTTCAGCTACTAACTTGTTTTCCTGAAGCTGATATATATCTATAGAAATCGAAATATATGATAAGATTTTTATCTTACTCATGAAGTCAGATATATTATTTTAGGTAGATTGTTCTAACATAAGGATGAACATTGTAATCATAGGTAGCTATTAAAACTACAAAGAATTTTAACCAAAAAAAAAAAAAAAAAGGAAGAGATAAGATAGGATGCTGAACCATTCCCAATTAATTCAAAAGAAGGCCGGGAAGGACAATGAAGAATAAATGGGACAAGAGGGGGAAAAAACAACACGGTAGATTTAAACACAAAGTGTCAATTATTACCATAAAAATAAAAAAATCAAACTCTCGAATTGGAGGTAGAGAATATAAGATCAGACAAAAAGCCCATTTAAATTCTGTTCATAAGAAATAGATGTGGATGGCAATAAGAAATACATTATTTGAACATGTTGAATAAAGCTAATGCAGTTATTTGTTGGGAATTTGTGTTCCAAAATGCTTTTAAGTAAAGAAGACTGGCCAAAAATAAATGAGCTAAGCATCCAGCTTAAGAATTCCAAAAAAGGAAAAACAAGAAACCCAGAGAATGTAGAAGGAAGGAAATAATAAAATAGAAAACAAAAATACATTGGGGAGAATCTAGAGTGTGGCTCTTTGAACAACTAAAATAATTTACAAATCTCTGCAAGACTGATTCAAAAGAGAGAGACAGCAAAATCAGCAATATTAGGAATAAAAAGGGGACAAGCCCAGAATAATGAAACACTTTCAAAAAGGGAGAAATATGGTTAATAACTTTTGGCAACTCACTGGACAAGTCAGATGAGAAGACAGTTTTCTAAAACTTTATAAATTAGTAAATGGAACCAAGAAGGTCCAAAAGACCCAAGTGGACTTTGGTCCAGTGGACTTGTAACCATTAAATAAATGAAATCATGTATTTAAAATCTAACCTCAAAAATAAACAAACCAATTGGACACATATAAACCAATAATAGCAGTTAAGGCATTATGATTCTGTACAGGGATAGAGATGGGAACCTAAGAACCAAAACCTACGAACCTGAAACTGAACAGACAACAGCAGTACCACCAGGGAATACCAAGCAGCAGGGCGACCACTGTGCACAATGGGAGCGCCAACATCTTCAATCAGGCAGGATGTCTGGCACTGTTAAGCAACCTTGGGCACGTCCCAGCTCATTTCCTCCAGTTTCCTCAGTTATAAAATGGGATATTAAATTGCATGTCTTGCACGTATTGAGTGAAAGGGTTTGAGAAAGAATAAATACTTAACACGTTCTTTAAAAAGTGTTGTTACCGTGCTCCTTCAACTGACATCACTATACATTAAAAGAAGATGCTGTGGGGGCGCCTGGGTGGCTTAGTGGGTTAAGCGTCCGACTTTCCGACTTCCGCTTAGGTCATGATCTCTCGGTTCGTGGGTTCGAGCCCCGCGTCGGGCTCTGTGCTGACTGCCAGCTCAGAGCCTGGAGCCTGTTTCAGTCTGTGACTCCCTCTCTCTCTGACCCTCCCCTGCTCACGCTGTTTCTCTCTCCTAGAAATAAATTAAAAAAATAATAAAAAAAATAAATAAAACAAGATGCTGGGTTATAGAAAATGAGGTAGGGAAAAAAGGAGCATTCACATCGATGACTATGCTCTTTCCTTGCCCGTGCATTTTCTTTCTTCCTTTATGTCTTTGAAGTTACACTGGTTTTGTAAAATTAAACTTGGTGAAGTAAAACCTATATCTGGCCTAGAAAAATAGGTAGTTTTCTCTCCGTGTCCTTTTTCATCCCTCCCTCGCTTCTTTCCTTTTTTTCCTTCGAAAAGAGTGATTGCTACGGATTTCATTAAAACCATGCAGCAAGTGATGGTATGAAAGCATGCCTTAGGCAAGGGACAGAGGGACTCAGAGAGTCTCACAGGGCATAGTATAGTCCAGGAAGCTGTTTTATTGCCAGCCTCTACGTGTGTTAAAATATTCCCAGTCGATAGTTGGGATGGTGACTTGCAATGACTCTTTTAATTAATTAATTTTTTGTTTGGAGTTTTAAAAATTATATCTTTTCTTTTAAAAAGCCCCAGGGCATGAGTAGATTTTTAAAAAAATCATTAATTACACAGTCTAAACAACTAACAGTAACCTCAGTCAAAGGAAGAGGAAAAATTAAGTTCTCAGGAAAACACTCATTAGACAAACTATCTTGTGCATCAAGATCAGAAATTGTCAGCTTGCTTAATATTCAATACTGGATACCTGTAACTGTGTCAGGGAAGTCTATGCAATGATGATAGACTTATCAGCTATTCAGCAATTCTTGAGGTCCTAAGAATGCCAAATGTTCACGTGCCACTGTTTTGATAGAGTTATAGAGACCTGGAATTAACCTTATAAAGACATTCCTGTTTCTTCATGACAAGAATAGAGTTGACATCTCGTGACTTACCATTATCTGCTTTGTGAGTGTTACAGCTTTTTCTAACAAGCTGAAGCAGGGATTTTTCCGAGTACATCCAAATTATATTGAGTCATGTTTGCTTTTGTGAATAGTGGCTATGACATTTCTGCCAGGCAGTTTAATATGCCACAGTAAGATTAATGAGCAAACATCTAATAAGTTTATTATTATTATTATTATTATTATTATTATTATTATGTTCCTCTTTGGGTTAACAAAATGGAATAATGACTCACGATGTAGTGCCACAATTTTTTTCCACATTAATTTACCTTCTCATTTTCTTCCTACTAATTTTCTCTTGCCCCACGACTCCCACCCACTATATAGAGAATAAAGAGAAGAAGAAAAGAAAAAGGAAACTAGCATGTATTCTGTACTTAGTATATACAAGGAACTGTGGTCCTTTCACTTTGGTTATCTTTTAATCCTTAAAGCAACTCTATGAGATAGTTGATACATTCCTCTTGCCAATGAAACAAATAAGACTCAGAGAGGTTATAGACTGTCCAGTGCCACACAGCTAATAATCAGTACAAGAGAATTGGAGTCTCAAATTATGAAATGGCAAAGCCCAAACAATCTTTATTATACAGTCACTCATTTCATGTCACCTGTTTATTGTGAGATAGAATAGAGTGTCTCAAACATTAACATCCTATGGATCCTGCTTTCTGACTTTGAACATCAGCAAACTTTAAGCAAAGAGGAAATCACTCGCACTTTCTGTATGCCAGGCCAGGTTTATTTGCTAATGGTAGGCCTTTGAAATTGGTAGTTTGAGTAGCCTCTTTGGCTACTCAAAGATGAGGATAAAGAACTACACAATAAGTAAGAAACTTATCCAAGGTTACACAGGTAGTAATATATTGAAGACAGGCTTGATCTCTTAACTATTGTGTGATATATTGCCTCTACTGTATAATACAGCAGAAAGTTTAAAAAGCTGATAAGAATTTTAATTTCATTTCCATTCATATTATATCTTAATTATCATATTTCTGATAAATAATATCTTGGCGTGGGGGTGTGGCTCAGAGTTACTGCAGACTTATCCTCATTTGGAGCATTGGAACGCACTCTATATTCTTCGATAATTAGGCTCATGGTTGAAGCAAGAAGAGCATCAGAAATTCAGGCAGGCTTAGAGAAAGGCACAGGGGTACATGAAAAATCACTCTCTATAAACTGACCGGATGCCACAAGCATAATTTCATATTTTAGATTTTTAACCTGTTACCAGAATATCATTCTCCCCACACATTATTGAGGAAATAAAAGTAGGTTCAATCTTACCAACCATGAAATAAATATTTAAAAACTATTTTCAAAGTTATTTTTCACAAAGTGCATGCTTTGTACATTTTGAATATAAAAAGGATTCTGATTTATCCAATAGCTGATGATAAACATCATTAATATTTTGGTGATTTTTTCCCTCTTTTTTCCTATATGCAATTTATAGTGATGAACTTATACTGAATGTGTTATTCTGTATCATGTTTTTTTTTTCAATTACTGTTCTAACAATATTCTTCTGTGTTTAGTTATCTATCGCTACATAACAAATTACTTCAAAACCTAGTAGCTTTACACAATACATTGTTCTGAAGCAAAATCTCTGGAGATAGGGAATCCTTAGTTTTGCTGGGTGGTTCTGGTTCTGGGTCTCTCGTGAGACCGCAATCAAGATGTCAGCCAGGGTGGCCGTTATTTGACAAGTTCACTGAGACTACAGGATCTGCTTCAAAGGTGGCTCCCCTAACAGAGCTGTTGGCAGGAAGCCTCCGCTACTCACTGGCTACTGGAGGGAAGACGTGGCTCCTCCCTATGAGGACTTTCCCGCAGGGCACTCAAGTGTCCTCACCAAATGTCAGCCAGCTACGACCCTTGTACCCAAAGCCTCTTGGGTCTTCACTTATCCCTAGCAAGTGCCAAGGGTACAACAAACAGAAAAGGAAGACTTCACTTCATGTCTTTCTCTTCTCCCCATCCTAACCCTCTCAAAACAAGAAATAAATTCAAGAGGAGGAAAGGTGTGTGTGTGTGTGTGTGTGTGTGTGTGTGTGTGTGTGTGTGAGATAGTAAGCCAACATCTGTATGGGAGTGTCCTTTGGAAGTACTCAGTGAAATTACTAATGATATCCATATATGATGTATCAACATGCATTTATTCTGTGAAAGAGGCACACATACATCATTCTGTTGTTTTAAAGTCTCGATTAGAACAACTCAGACTGTGACAATATAGAACAAGAAGCAGAAAGAATTTATAAATGTAGTAATAAGAAAATATTTTCCCCTTAAATCCATTCTCCAATGCTTTCTCTACAGCAAATCACTTGGCAACTCCTCTGAACGTCAAGCAAGAAACAGACATCATGTTATCTGCTGCAGATATATTAGCTTTAATCTGTTTCATAACCTTTCATTGATCAAAAAACTACAGAAATTTAGATTTTCTTTTGCAGAGAGAGCTAAAGGGGCATTGAGATGAAGGTCACCTAGGAAGTAGAATATATGGCTGATTTTTAACTATTTCCAGTCAAAACTATGGACTGATTAAAGGTATCTAGTTGGAGGCAAGGTTCTAGTAAGGGATAGTGTAGGGATACTGTCCTGAATCTTAGGGTCAGGGCCTTGGCAGTAAAACTTTTGAGGTCCTGAAACACAATGTCTAATAATTTAGTTATTTCACATTTCAAAACTGAACTCTTCTCAACTATCAGAATGTTAATTATATGCATACTGACAGACACAACAGGGCTCCAGAAATGGCTTTTAATCTAAAAATCCAACAGAGGTCAATGGACAAGTGGACACAAGGCAATCTGGAATCTAAAGGCAAATAGTGAAATATTGAGAACAGGTTTTTCTTTATTTTATTAAAATTTTCTACTTCTGGTTTCAATTTTTGCATTTTTATCACATTAAGTATCTAAAAAGGTATTTTCCCAAGACTGAAAAAGCAATGATAATAATTGCAGTCACAAATACAATGCCAACTATGTACGAGGCACTATTCTAATTGCTTTATATATATTATCTCATTTAATCCTGCCATAACTTCATGATGTTTAACCCTATTTTATAGATGAAGAAAGGCATGGAGGAGGCATGGAGTGATTAAATGAGTCGCCCAAGGCAACACAGCTGCTAAGGAATGGAACTGGAATTCAAAAGATGGGTGAGTCAGTATCCAGAGTCCAGGTCCTGAAGCACCCCTTCATGCTGTCCCTTCGTTACTGAAAAAGTGAGACATATCAAATGTGTAACACTCTTGGAACCCAATTCATGTGATGATGAGTAAAATGTTCACAGTGGCCAAATATTCAATGTCTTATTTGGCCATATTTAGAACGTTTAAAAACACTTTGGACAAAAATGATATATTTTGATGTACACACCTATGAATGATACATAGGTGTATAATGTCCTTCTCTTAGGGTCCAACACTTGTAAAGGGTGGGGAGGGTCTGCCCTCGCAACTACCCCTCCTGACTATGTACATATTAGCAGCAGTAGATTTGCTCCAGAGGCAACGAATTCTTGAGCCAAAAATAGTTCATTTTTTTTCTGTTGTACACTTTTGCATGAAGTCGCTAATTTGAGGATGAATGCCTTTTTGTTTTTGTCAGAGCAGCCTAAGGAAATTTCAGCACTAGACAGTACTTGGATTTGTCTTCCCTCAGACTTTGAACTTGCAAATGAGGGCGAATATATAAATCATTACATTTAAGAGAAGACAGATCTCTTATCAGTGTCAGAAAAAAATGGAGACTAAAAGCTCATAAAAATGCTAATGATCATATCTTTCCCACATGCTCTGGTTCAGTACAAAGTTTCTTTTTGATAACACTATAGAATGCTCTCCTCCCTCTTGCCTGTTAATCTCTAGCTCTCAGTGTGAATTTAGAGCAAATAACATAAATCTATAAAAAGATACTCTGCATTCTCTTCCAAATATAATGCTTGGATAATAATGCAATTGTTGGGCAAAGTAGCATGCTTTGCTCATTAGCAATGAACGCAGATGTGAATGCTCCTCTGTCCTCGCGTTCTCCTCCTTCCCATTACTGTCCTCCAGCAGCCATGCCTGTAAGCCTGCTGAGCATGTGTGGCAGAGTGGAGGCCAGCTCTGTGCACCTGCACTCGTCTCTGTCCTTTGCTTACAGTAGAGTTTCTTGCAGTCTTCCCTTAAGTACCAGTCAGGGAGAATTGGTTTTTCCAGTTGTACTGCTGTTGTCAACTCCACAGTTCGAAGCCTGAGTTTGCTTAAGTGAATAAATGCAGCCTTGTGCGCTGAGGCTACCAGATCCACTGAGAAGAAATCTATGGCCTTGTCATTTACATACAGACTAGTTCTACCTGTTTGAGTAACATCCATTGACCAAAGTCAAAAAACATAACACAAAGAAATCAAAGGCACATAATTAACTCTGAAGCATGGGAAAGCCACAGGATAATTTTTATCGATTCCTATCAATAAGACTTTTCCCTAGACAATGAGTATTGCCTTGTTCCATGAGAGAGAGAGAAACTTACTAATTTACAGTTAGCCTATTTTTTAGCATAACCTCCCATAAGTGATATCAAAAAACTACAATGACTACTTATGCCTAAGTCAGATGGCAAAATAAAGTATCTGCTTACAGAAAAATGAAAAGCTTCTGTTTTGAGAATATTTGACCTGCTTTTATCCAGGAATTAAATCCACCAACTACACTTTAAAAAGCCATAAAAATTTAATGACAAAACAATAATTATGCTGCAGGTAATGCAATATTTCACTACAAAATTGAGTACAGAGAGTTATTTGAACTTCATACTTTTCCTTTGGTTAAATTTTTATTTAAAAAAAGACTTATTGCAAAACAATATAACAACTGAAAAATACTATATATTGTTTTGTTATTGTTCCAAAAGATCATTTACAACCTTAATCAAAAAGTATTTTTATATAAATATATGATTCTCATTTTGTGGAATCTTTTTTTTTTCTTTGTCCCATTTCTAATATCAGTAAAACTGTATGGGTCAGAGAAGAGCTATTGACTTATCCTGGCTAATGCTGCCCTAGGAGAAATGTAGTTGGAGATATAATGTTCAAGTATTAAGAAAACACAACAAGTTCCTAAAATGAAACCTACTAAAAACATGGTTTCTATAACTAGAATTTGCTAGTTGGAATATTAAATATGTTTTATATATTCAACACTTCACGATCTATATAGTGTCAGATCCCTCTGTCCTTTGACAGGCTCTGTGGCTTTCTTGTTCTGTTTGTGCTGCTGGATCATAATTTCCTCATTTCTCTGTTGTTCCCTAATTTCCTAAAGACTTTCTTTACTTCCTTCCCTAGGAACACAAAGCAGAGTTTGTCTGCTTGCTCAGCAGTTGACCCAATCTTATATATTGGGCAGGCATCTGTGGGCATTGAAAATAGAACTTGTAAAGACTTTTTTAATCTGAACACTAGTAATTTGATCTGTGGATAGGTCTGTAATGAACTCAGGTGATCTCAGTTGAGAAACTTACCTGGATACAGGAATGACCAACAGAACCAAACATAATAGCAAGCTATAGCTTGCTTTTTAGCAGATATCGTATGTTTTTGAAGTAGAGGATTCTCAGCAAGAAATACTATCCAGGATCTCTAACTTGTGGTTAGGCATGAGAGGGCATTCAGTCCATTCAGTGGAAGACTGCCTTCAAATGGCTCCAATGATCTCTGACCTCTGGTATTTGCACGTTGTAGAGTTCCCTCCCACACTGGCCCAGAGGTGATCTGTGTGCCTAATACAATATGGCAGAAGTGATAGTGTGTCACATCTGAGGTTAAGTTGTAAAAAACAGTGTCTGTATCTCTCTCAGATCACTTCCTTTGGGGAAAGCAAGCTGCCATGTGACGAGCAAGCAGCCTTAGTTGAGACCCACATAGTGAGAAACCGAGTGAGGCCACTGGCCAATAGCCACATGAGGGCATTTGGAAGCAGATCTTCCAGAAAAATCAAACCTTTCGATGACTGCATTCCCAGCTGGAGTCTTGACTACAATGTCATGAGACACCCAGAGTCAGATACCTACTATTATACATTCCCAGACTCCTGACCATAGTAAATGTTTGTTATTTTAAATTTCCGGAATTTGGGATAATTTGTTACACAGCAACAGGTAACCAATAGAAGGTCTACCGCTAGGTACATAGGACGAAGTTCAGTTTCCTGGCTACGGGAGTTGGTGAGTCAGTGTTATAAGCCCCCAACTAAGTGAGCTAGGTCCAGGGCAACACTTTGTACAGAAGAAAAACAGGGCCAGAGGTCTAGCTGTGTATCCCAGGGTGGAACCAATGTGTGCCAGTTGCTGAATTAGTCTCCATAAACTCATGTGGGCTAACTCAAAGCAGTTTAATGAGGGAGGCTTGTTTTCTCATTTTTGCATGTGAAGAAAGCAAGTGTCAGATTGTCCGTAACTCTGAGAACACACAGAAATCAAGTGGCAGAGCCATTAATTCAATCTTAGTTCTCTGTAACCTTAAAGAGCACGCCCTTCAACTGGCATAGTTTGTAGCCTTTGATAATTGCTAGCATTTATGGAGCTCAGTATGTGTTTACTACCACACCACCTCTGTCTCTAGAAATAAAAGAATTTCCTCTAATCTTAAAATCCCCTGCAAGGTAGGTATTACTTCTGTAAACAAATAAACAAACAAACAAACAAATAAATGGAAAAGTCCTTTCTAGACTGTACACATTAACATGGAAAAAGGAATTATTTTAAGATTTCATCTCATTTCTCAGGCTCTCCCCTAAGAATACCTCCCAGCTACCTGCTTATTTTGTTATTTCTCCAAATTAAAGACTCTCATGCTGCTGTTAATAGGTTTATAAGAAGGATTATTTCCTTTTCTGAATCATTCACTCTTCTCCTCCTTTTCATTAGCTTGGATAATGAAACATTACCTGTGTGCCCTCTTTGCAAACATTCCTTGGAGAAAAGAATAGACCAAAACTTTTAGACGTGTCTGTGAATATTTAGACCAGAAACTCTAAAGGAGCCATGTTTTAGCATCAAAGTATCAGGAAGATGTTTTCAGAACCAGAGAACTCATTAGCAGCACTGAAACAGGCAATGAAAATACAAGAAAGGAGCATGGATTTAACTGATGACTGACATTTGATTTTATAACTTCCTTGCTGTTCAGGTGTTCTTGTTTAGTACTAGAACTTAGGGAAGACACAGGCTGTGGTATGAGGAAGGTCATCTGAAGGGACAGAGATTAAGCATGTCTTTTATCCCATCAAGATTTTTTTTTCTGAAAACTTCACCTCTATTAAAAACAGATATTTGGCAGAGAACTACAAATGTTTAAGTTAAAAGAGATGCATGGTGAAAAAGATCACCCTGTATTAACTTTACAAGGGGCTGCTTCAGATTCCTCTCAGTGTGGAGACGTCACTTTGCAATGCTACAGACACATGCACACGTGTGCACGTGCGCGCGCACACACACACACACACACACACATTTCTTATTTCTCTTCCTTTTTCCTCTCTTAACTTTAGAAGTAGTTGGCTTTGTTCCCCCCAAAGTACACAATGAAGAGACTCTCACAAATTGTCAACACCTGGAACACATTTTCTCTTGGCTATGGGCAAATAAGTATCTTTATTCTAAATGGGGAAAGAGATCATACCTCTGTCATGCCTGACTTGAACATTTACTTGGTATTAACCTACTCTCCTTAATTTCAGTGTCTAAGGATTAGATACTTTGAATATCAAGATTGTTTTCCCTTCTAAAGTAAAAGTGACCTTCTGCTTTCAAAATTTTCTCCTTGCTGCAGTAGATAATGGACCCATGCAAATTTAAACTTTAATAACTTCAGAAGCACACGTGATGGAAGCAAAAGTAAATGGTTTGAGGAAGCATGACAGTAATATTCCCACATCTGGGCTTTGATATAGTCAATGTTAACTCCAATTGTTAACATTTAACATGTTTTGACTTAATTTCCCAAGTTGTTAAAGCATTCTTGGTTGCTGTCAAATGAGTCTAACCACCTTACTCTTAATTCTGGTCCCAGACTCCTCCAAATAATATTTTTGATGAGTGAACACTTATTTATAGTTTGCTGGACCATCGGTACCAGTGAAGTTATCAAAATGTAAAGTGGGTTGAGAACTTAATAAACATCCTGGATATCTCAGGGTAACATGCTTTGGGCCATTTTAGGAAAATAAAACGTGTCCCACTTGAGGAAATGGGAAATTAGTCCAAGAAGTGATAGGACTGCAAAGGAGCATATCAAATCTAACTTCTTCTAATGACACTTTAAGAGACAAACAGAAGTTATTACTGCCGTGGCCACGGATGTTGACAGTAATGGTGTCACAAAGTTCTTATCAATGACTCAGGTAAAAATGATTTTAAAGCTGTCTTGCCAAATTTTCATAATACTGTATACTCCTCTACATGCCTGAAATGAGCATTGCTCGCATTCCAAAGTAGTCCTGCCAAAATGTTGCGATAAAACTCAAGAACCCAGAAGTGCTAATCCGACAACTTTCAAAACTTTTCAGCAGTCTTATATCTGCCCTGCTCTCCTATCGTACGTACTGGATAAACACTCTCAAATTAACCAAACTGCTCCAATAGGATTTAACATTAGCATTATCTATTTTGAAACGGAACTCCACTTTGAAATCTATGATTTATCTAATTCTGTCTTCCGTTGACACTTCTTCACACTCGTCTACCTCTTGTTCGTGTCATAATATTATTTCCGTGCATGTCTGAATCAACTCCAATAGATTATAAGCTCCTCTGTATGTTAGTCATCTTTCTATCCTTGATTGTAACCAGTAGAGCATTTTATGCTGAAAATATGATGGAATCCTAAACATGATAACGGATGTAATCAGCTTCATAATTGTAAAGCAGGAATCGTAATTCTATTTGTACTGCAGCCATGTAAACATCACATGCTTTCTATGAAAATAGAAAGCTAAAATAGAAAAAAAAATATCTAGAAGTCCCGAGGGAGTTTTTTTTATAATCTCAACATATTGTGGCCAGATCTCTGTCATTTTAGTTACATTAAGCATACTATTTATAAATGATGATGGAGATAGATAGATAAATAGATAGATAGATAAATAGATACTTATATAGTACTTACTATATGCCAAATACTGTTGTAAGTGCTTTACAAATATTAATTCTCATGACAGCTCTATGAGGAAAGTATAATGATTATATCCATTTAATAAATGAAGGGATAGAAACACAGAGCAGTTAAGTAACTTGCCAAGGTCACACAGGTGACCAATGGAGAATGCTGGATTTGATCCTACAAAATCTGACTCCAGAGTTCCCTGAAGTAGCACAGAATTAAGGAAATCTTAGATCTAGTATATATACTATACTGATGGAAAATAATATAGAGCATAATGGTATCATGTCTTCTGCTCACCGACTTCTTAGTCGTTAAGTATCAAGTGGTCATTATTTCTCATCTGCATGAATAAAGTTTATAAAGCAGAAAGGAGATAGAATAAGGGAAATATCACTTACCATTGAGTTTTTTCTTCTACTTAAACATACATACAATTACCTAAGATTTCCTTAACTCTGTGCTGTTCCAGAGAATAGTTCTTGAGTTGGGTTGAGGCCAGGGACATTTGGAAAAATCATCTCTTTTACCCACAAGACAGACTAAAAGGCTTTACTTCTCTGTGCAAATTTCTTTTTATCTACAGTCATTTCTCAGCTTGCAATTTAAATATGTCACTGTTTATTCTTTTAACATTAAAATCTAGTGTCTGAAATACACAGATAAGGTAGGCAGCACCCTTTTACCGAATAGATCCTAAACAGAGTGAATATCTATTTGGGTGAGCCAACACTTCCCTAGGTTTCTGCATTTCTTCCTATGAAAAACAGACTATTAAGCAAATTTTCAGGTATTTAACTAGGTCTGATTAAGACTCACCTTTGGTAGATAGAAAGAATCTGGCTGTAGATGCATGCTAAACAGATTCGATGGATTGTACTTTTGGTTTCCTCGTTGTTTGGAAGGGTGAGCAAAAGTTAATTAAGCATTTAGACCTATTTGCTTGGCTATAAGTGTGTTTAGTATGCTCCAGCTGGATAGCAAATTGTTTAGCGAGTACTTTCTTTGCATCCCTAAATCAATTCGTCTGTTAGACAAAACCCAATGATTTACCTGCTGTCGTTAATGCACTGAGAGGTCACATAAGCATTGCGTGAAGTATGCTCCCGGAGAAAGCTGATCCTTTCTGCAGGATGTCATATTAGGAGAGGAGCTTGTAAGAGCATACCTCTATTTCGTACAGCATCTGGCATTCACCCCAAGTGGCCACAGGACGCCATCCTTACGGGAAGGATGTTGTTGTATTAGCAAGTGATTTATGAACTCCATCTAGGATTTAGACAGGAAATATCTTCTGATATAGACAGGAAAAACAAAGGCAATCTTTTAAAATTGATTTTAAAACAACCAAATCAGGTCAAAACCCACAACTTAGACTCATCACTTTAAAAATAAAATTAATAACTTCTTATTCACCCATTCAACACTGTTTCAGGCACTGGGAATAGAATGATGAACCATAGTCAATTAATCATACATTCTGACTTCAAAATGTTTTATTTAAAAAAAATTATGTGTATTTATTTTGAGGGAGAGAGAGTATGTGCAAGTGGAAGAGGGGCAGAGAGAAAGAATCCCAAGCAGATTCCATGGCACTCTCAGCCCGTGAGGTCATGACGGAAGCCTAAATCAAGGGGCGGAGCCTCAACCAACTGAACCACTCAGGCCTCCCCAACCTCAGAATATTTTTAAAAGAACCCAGATCTCAGACTCTAAGAGTATGTTTTCTATTTTTATGTTCTATTTTTTCTAAATATTTAATATTGAAATGTATTTTCATAGTGCAGCTATTGTACAAACATTGTTTTGAGTCTGTTGTCTGTACGCATTATTTTATTGTTGCACGTGATGATCTGTTATGTCATTATCTTAATTTTACATATAAAAGAAGTGATACTCAGTAAAATTAAGTAAACTGTCTATAAATTGTTGGGACTAATACTTATATACCATGGACCTTGAATACCATGTTTATTTCCATTACATTTACACACAACAATTATATTTATGCCTAAATATTCCTTTGTATAGAGGCCAAAGTAAAACTCATTTACTTTGGTTGTAGTTTATCAGGAGTGCTTTCCTAAATCAACTTTCTTCTCAACATTGCCAATCAAGTGTGCCTTAAAAATGTACACTAGGATTTCTAGGCTTTTTTTGGCATCCAAAATCTGACTATCACACGTCATTTTCATAGGGATATTTCCATTCTTATGAAAAAGCCCAAAGCACTAGAGAATCCCTTCTGGGTAGTGAATAGGACCTTTGTTCATCTTTATGTTGGTATTTAGAAGATAGAGCTTGTACCCTCTTTTTTTTTAATATTGTAAATTTAAATTGCACCATTTCCTGTCACAAGGAAGAGAATTGAATTGATTCCCTTGAATTTAATCCATATTTTTAGGTTTTCCTGGCCCATGGTTTAGTCTAATAAAGCAAAAATTAACTTTGAGATCATTCTCCTTTCTAAGGTCTAAAAGGTAGTCTTCAAATTCTATTGATTTTTTTCTCTCATATCATTTTTCCAAAGTTGTATTTTCAATAAAACTACTTTTGGATTCACAAAGGTGCCAGAATTCTCTTTCTTTTCTATTAGGCCTTATTTTTCCCCAAATGATGTTCAGGAGAATGATAATAATAATGGCCTCAGTTTCTGAGGACTTGCCAACATTTTTTAGGAGGAATGTGATAGTCTAGGCCTACAATCATTTCCACATGTCCTAGCTCTTAAACTGAAGGGAATAAGCGCCAATCCCAGTTGCCTTATCTTAATATTCAGTGAGCCCTGGAGGTTGCAGACAAATTTGCTTTCGATGCAGGCACTATCATACATCACAGCAATTTCTCAGCTCCTTCATCACACTCGCTCAGAATTGTACTCAGATAGCCAGAACAGCTGTTTTGTGCTATACACGAGCTGACTCAAAGAAAGATCTGTCTTTGTCATTAAGGCAATCAAAGCCCAATTTGGAGTTTCTTAGGCCTTCAGTTTCATGGGAGATAAAATTTTAGCTGCTATGACCATATTATTAATTCTTAAAAAGTTTAATTTGCATGATTCTGTTCTGATCTTTAGGGAAATAAAATGATCAGTGGTATCTGTTTACTTAATCTACAGCTGCACCCCTCTATACCCCCTTGGCCTAGCTTCTACAATAATAGTATTTTTGTTTGCTTTGCACATTCTGACAGCAGAGAATATAGTCATCATTCAATTTTGCCTTTTGAGGATGCACATAGGAAAGAGTAAACAACACTGAATAAAATGACATACTTTACAAGGCAAATTTTGTACAGGGCATAATAAATTTTGTTGAGGTCACATTTTGCACATCTATTAATAAAAATAAGGTTTGTGATTCTAACTGAGCACTCATAAACTTAGTCTTTCATCTCAGCTCTTAAAAAATCTCAGTGTGTCAAAGTTGGCAAACTCTAGCTTTGCTAAAATGTACCATCTTATATTCTTTCACTGTTCCCTTTCATGGTAATATTACATGCACTGCCAGAGCTTACCGCATTGCAAACTGCTCATCTTTCTATGCATAAGGCTATAAAAAGGAATTTATCTTAAAGAACATGTCATAAACTCATTTGGTAGTTTATAAGAGATTTAAATGAGTACCTTTATATAATTATTAGAACCTAAGATGCATAATCCCTACTTCACCGTATGGAACAAATATATCCCTTTAATGTTGTAGACTTGATTAAGTTGGTATTGCTTGAAATAACCCTTGAAAGCTGTCCTTAAGAAAATGAACATCACTGAAGACAAAGTAAATATTTCAAATTCATGTCAACCTGAGCTGTATTGTTTTTCTGGCTCAAAAAAAAGAAAAGAAAGAAAGAAAGAAACTGATTTATCCTAAATTGAGATATACCTAAAGTATGGTTGTCTGCCTTGGAGAGAAGAGGAAACCTAACTGCGTTCTGGGCAGTGAGTATGGTTTGGGGTTTTCTAGGAGGGAATGGTGGTCTTGTTGCCATTATGGATCACTACTCCTGGAAACCTACTTACTCCACTCATCTGCCCTGGGTCAAGATTCTTTGAAAAGCTCTTGATGTGGAAAGATATGAACTATGACATTATATTTGAAAGCTCTGTGTGGCAGCAACAGACAAAGAGTGTGAGAGGCAGAAAGATCACTTAGGAGGTCTAGGATTGCCAGGATTAGAAGTGTGGCAATGACAGTGGAATAGAAAGGTGTGGAGGTGTGATGACAAGTAGGATCTGTATATACTGGAAAAGGAGACAAGCATAAAAAATCTACTCAATCAAAGGGATGTATATTTGCCAATCTCCAAGGAGCTTCCATAGAATACATTTATTTGGTGTTAGCTCTGGTCTAGCCTTATGACTTGAAATTTCAGGAACCCCACATTACCAAGCTAACAGGCCCACTGAATTACTATGGGAAGATTATTTAATAATTTCCCTCAGGAATTCTATCACAAGAAGCATATTACTCAATCACAATGATCTGCTCATTTTCTTCAAGGGGCTCTTCTGGTAAAATACAAAGAAAAGCCATATTGAGTCCCCTCTTCCTTCCTTCCTTCCTTCCTTCCTTCCTTCCTTCCTTCCTTCCTTCCTTCCTTCCCTCTTTCCTTCCTTTCCTCTCTCTTTCCTTATCGCTCTCATTTTCCCCCATGGAGAAATAATCATTATTGGAATTGGATTGGAAATCTATTTCCCCAAGAATATTTTTTAGTAGCAAATCACACCAAATAGCAATCAGATATTATCTCATAAATATAAATCAAAAATAGAGAACTATAGCAATGGAATACTTACTGACATCAGCCCCATTAAATTGATTAATACGTTATTCTCACAGAAAGATAATATTGCCAAAGGAACTAAATTACTAAATTCCTTTTGGGCAGCTCTAAGAAGACACTACCAATATTTGTTTTGGTGATTCTTTTTCTTCTAGGTTTCACTGGATACCATCCAAATGGCACAAAAGTGATGGGAGTTTACTAGTAAATCTTCCAGATCTGGGAACTGTTCTGTTTCTTTAAGATAACTGTGCCTTTCCCTGATTTGATCTAACATGTGTCTCAGAAGCCAGTCTTACTTAGCCATTTTTTAAGTCCTTGAGGACGGTCTTTCTGGAATACTTATGTACATTGTTCAAAGGACAGGTGACTAGTGGTAAAGAAACAGTAGGATTTAATGTTGACTTGGGAGTTCCTATCTTGTGAAAATCACTACTCAGGTAGGAGACATTAGAAGAAAAACTACTTATCCAGGAGAGATAATGCATTCAAGATTTTAATATGTAGAGTTTTAGTGCTTCTAGGATATCAATGGGATAGATATAATTTAATAGTTGGAAATGGCTCTGAAAGTACAGTGTCTTTAAGATGAAAGAGAATATTATTCAGTTTCTCCTCGTTTGTAGTTCATTGGTTTCTCTATAATGTGAGAAAGATCTGAGCTAGTGATATTTATCTTCAAATAACCTATTAAAGATAATTGCTTAATTTTGGTTAGGGACAGAGAGCTAGGGGAGAATGCTAACTCACAGTGATCTATCACAAGTCCTGGTGATCCATGGACAAATTTTGTTTTGTTCGCATAGTGTTTAGAAACTTTGCATTTGGTTTGTTTTAGACAAGGCATGCACTCTGCAGGTTGTCACAGTCCTCCTTCTACTGTTTTTCTACAGGAGGCTATTTGGCTCATTTTCATTGGCTGCCTGATTCCTGAAATTATTAAAGATTATGACCATAAGAACCAGAAGACAAGAAAAAAAATTCCTGGAACAACACTTAACATTTTAGCAGATAAAAACAGCATCTGAAGAAAGCAATTGTGAAACCTGAGAGGAACACCAGATGGCTATTTCCCATCAGATCCAAAGGAACAGAGAAAGATGATGAAAAGCATCTAATTCAGCAGAAAAGTAAGTAAAATGAAGACTAAACACAGTACGTTGAGAAAGTTGTTAGATACTGTCAAAACTTGAGAGAGAAATTTCACAAGATATTGAGTAAAGGAGGCAGATTTTGGAAAGATGAAGGTGTGAACAGAAAGAGTAAGTCAGACATAGGCAACTTCAGGAATACCTAAGCACACTCACAAGGAGTCTTTTACTTACCAACATTTACATCTGAATATCACTGGCTACTCAGCTTGGGTGACTAGTTAACAACTCAAAGAAAATGTATTCGAAATTAAGGTTTTTTTTTAATAGTTTCTTGTCAAGTTCCATATAACACCCAGTGCTCATCCCCACAAGTGCCCTCCTCCTCAAATTAAATTCTTGATTTTTTTTCATGCAAAGTGTTCCACTCAAAAGATTGTCCATTTCCATTATTTGAATCTCCATCTTTCTGACTGCACAGATCAAACAATGAGCGAAATGAAATGAGGGCACCTTCCTCACTTATAAGACCTTAATTGGTGCTTCATGGGATTTAAACAAACAAATAAGAACAACAACAAAACACCTCCAAAGTGGCTTGTGTGGAAAGCAGTGTCCTCTGGGGACAACAAGTATTGTTGTAAAAAGAAAAAAAGATTGGGGCCCCTGGGTGGCTCAGTTGGTTAAGTGTCTTGACTTTGGCTCAGGTCATGATCTCTCAGTTGCTGGGTTCGAGCCCTATGTTGGGTTCTGTGCTGACAGCCCAGAGCCTAGAGCCTGCTTTGGATTCTGTGTCTCCCTCTCTCTCTGGCCCTTCTTTGCTTGAGCTCTCTTTCTATCTCTGTCTCTGTCTCTCTCTCAAAAATACATAAAGAAAATTTCAAAAATGAAAAAAGAACATATGGAGAATATTTGAGAAGATGTTAGTTTAATGATGATTAACTTATAGAAAGTGGAAGAGTGGACTCAAGTTGTGATACACTCTGTAAAGTACATGGGTACAGTCTGCAGTCACCACACATTAACATTAGCTTTGTTATTGGGCATGTACACAAGTTATTTGTGCCTTAAAATCTTCATTGTAAAATTGGGATGAATAGAGTTGCCTCCTGTATTTTTGTTTATTTGTTTTGTTTTGTTTTTGGTCTACTGCTTGTGAAGCTCTGAGTGTGGCATCAGAAATATGACAAGTGGTGGGCTCTCAGTAAATGTTAGCTATTATTTTCTTTACCTAATAGTTCTCAAACTTACATAATTCTGTCATTCAGACATGATCTCATCTTCCCCTCAATTGTTCCAATGCTGATTATGTTATTACATACACTGGTGCATTGTGATATTTGTGTATATCATATTTACCCCAATATGTTGTAAGACTAGAAGTTCTACTTCTTTGTGCCATTTATGACCTCATCCATGCTAATACTTCCAATCAAGTGTTTTACTAACAACCTTTTTTCACTACTTCTGGGGAAAACTGGGAAAATTTTCTTTTAAATCCTCAGTTTCTCCTCTTTAATAATATCTACTTTGTAGGGTTTCTGTAAGATAATTTAAAATGCTCCACACAGTATATTGGCACAGGCACATGTTAAATATACCTAAGTGTCTGTTCCCATCTCTTTTATATAGCATTCAGTAAATAATTATGGACAGTGGTAATGAGATCTATTTGCTAAGATCTTATTAACATGTCATAGACATATGAGCATAGACAATGCATAAAGTAGAGATGATATCACTGCAGGAGCCTAAAAGAAGAAACTATTATAATGTGGCCCCATTGTATTCAATGAGAAGGAGTAAATGACAAGGGAAGATGGGTACTTTGGGGGCATCAAGTTAAGCATTGAGATGGTGCCCCACATTGGGCTCTGAGTTGAACAGTGTGGAGCCTGCTTGGTTGTGATTCTCATTCTCTTTCCATCTCTGCCCTTCCCCTTCTTGTGTGCTGGCACCCCCCTCCCCACATACATACAATATATATACAAAATAAGTAAATTAACAGTTAAAAAAAGGAAGACAGCTATTTCGGGTGTGGTGAGACATCTTTCACTATTCACAAAGCTACCATATTTTCTATACTCCTATGATATTATCCATAATAAAAAAAAATAGTTTCAGATATAGAAGTATCTTTTAGGGAAAAAAAAAGCTGCTCTATTTTAGAATGTCATCCAAAGTTTGCCTCCATAATATCTTCCTCTTCACCTGTCCCAAGTCATGAAATCCATGACAGGTCACTTTAATCCCCAAGCTGTCTGACTTTTCTTTGAACCAAGTGGGAAGAGCAATGCTGTTCCTTCAGCTGGAGAAGGTGAGCATCGCCTGCTGGCCAGGTGGGTTAGCAGCTCAGGTGCTCTAAAGCACACCAAGTTCTCTCCAGACAGCAGCTAAGGCAGACTAAAGTGAGAAATCCATTATAATAACATGCTTTCTGAAGAAAGGGGATTACAGGTAATTTTCTTTTATTCCCTAGTAACAGGGTTTTAATACAGTGCAGAGACAGTAGTTGAAAATCAAATACCTCATTGAATTAAGGTGAAAAACAGATGAATTGTCTCACTTCTTTTTCAAGAAGCTTTGGAAATGTGGAAGTTAGAGATTTTTTAGTGAGTCATTTTTTGATCATCAGATACGCTTCAGTATCTAGAAAGCATATTTTCCCCCCAGACATGATGCAACATGACCGACTGTAAATTCCATGAAATTCATGTTAATGGGGTTTTGAAAACAGAACACTTGAAAATGACCACATACTCTGGGAGACACACATTTCAATGAGCGTATACTTGCACTTGAAATCACAAGGTTATCATGTCTATCAGTTAATTTGTTGTTGTTGTTGTTCTGAAGCAAATCTAAAGACATTTAGTAACGTTGTAACAGAGATGTGGTTTTGTTCTCATTTACCATATTTCTTTGATGGTTTGCCTGCTGATTGGTGACTCCGGCTGCTGTCAACAAAGTTTCTTCTCTCAGATATCTCTCTCCTTATTGTCCTGTAGTCATTGTAAAAACGAATCTCTGGATATTCATTCGGCTGAGACTGCATGGTGTGGTCAACAGACTGTGAGACTAGGTGCCATATCCGATTTGACCACATTCAAGGAAAAGGCACACACCCTTTTTGGGCCTTAATATTTTAATTTAGAAAATTGGAGAATCTAGTCTTGATAAAATTTATGGTCCAAACCAGCTCTAATATTCAATGTCACACACACACACACACACACACACACACACACACACACTCACCTTCACAGGCAGACAGTAGCTCTTTCAGAATATGATTTGTAAGTTCCTGGCACATAAAAGATGATCAATAAATATTTGTTGAATAATTAAAAGGGATCTGTACATATGAATTTTGTTAAATAGCAGAGCTCCTAAGACGCCAAAAATAACTCATTTTCTTCCACGTCTTATTTTTAAGTTTCAATGCTATGTGGATAATTTTACATCTTCTATGAGGTAGAATGTTTATATATTAAACCCTGAAAATGAATTTCTATTGGAAAAACCAACTGACCATTAAGTAGAGTGGTATTAGCAGTCTCTTCTCTAATGGCGCATTTACGAGTAGCTGACTAGCACTGCTGTGATTACAGATTGGTGAATTACTTTCTCTTTTAGCCTCTTCTGAGGGCTTGTACTCTATGCTAAAGTGTTTTGGAGCCCAGCTTTGTATTACTCCTGATTTTGCTGAGTGAGTAGAAACCTGAAATTATATGGTTTTCATAGGAATTTACTCAGCTCATCTTTCATATCAATGTCAATACAGTGTTTTACAGTTGGAATCCCTAAAGTAAATATAGAATGGTACCAAATTTTTAAAACAAAGTACCATAAACTCAAGGTCAAAAAACAAGGTTTTCAGAGCGAACTAAAATTTAGCACAGTAAACAGTGTCATCTACTTGCAAAGGAAAGTTAACATTTGACCTAGTACAAAGGAAAATCTCGATCACACTATAGAACCACAGGGGGAAAAATATTGACATCATGGTTTGGCAAAAGCATGTGGGATTTTGCAGGAATGGTGGCATATCTTTGCTGCTGGTAAAGCTTAAATTAACTGGGCCAAGGCTTCTGAGTACAAAATTTCTCTGTACAAGTTTCAAAGGGACAAAAATGAGGAGAAAGAGGGTTATCTCAAATGTATTGGCAAACTTCCTTAATTTCTGCTTATGAATTCCAGCATAAATCAAAAAGCCAATAGAAACTGATTGAAGTGGAACTGAAGCCAGATGGTGACACAGAGGAGGGAAGGGTCCTCAGCTGGCACTGACTACCACCCAACCATGCCATGATGACAACGTGGGGAGTTGTTGGAAAGAGAAATACTGTTTTTCCCTCTGTCAAATGCAATTTCAATCATGGCTGACTTAAGGCATATTACAGTTTAGTGAAATTTCCAATGTGTTATTTATGTGGATTTGTAAATTTCATTCATTTCCTTATAATATATTAAATTTCACTAAACTTGTCTCTCACTTGAGATAATACATATTATTACTAATATTTATATTCATCATTTTCCTTAATCACCAGGGACAGAACAACAGCTGGGGATTGCCTTTAATCCATCAGATACTATACCAGATACAAATGCACAATCTTCTGAATCATTTCATCAGTTTCCAAAACAAAAATATAAACATTAGTTATCATCTGTCACAATAGCTTTAAGTGATCAAGCCCTTGCAATTGATCAAAATTGAGCCGTTAAGCAAAATTATAATAAAGGAAAGTATATGATAAAAGGATCCCTGTGTATTATGAATATTCTGCAGCCATAATAGATTTTCCCTGTATCTTATCATGTTCCCAGGGCCCTCTAATACTAGACATCTATATCCCTGGGGCTAGAAATTAGGCCTGAACCCCATCGAGTTGTTGAAGTTTCAGTGGAAGAAACTCATAAGCAACACAGCTGTGAAATCTATTGATACATTTTTCTTAGAGATAGTTTATGGTACCTCAAGTAGATGGTCTTTAATCAGTGATACTTTCTTTATGCAAAAAATACAGATATATTGTCTGATAGTCTATATAGATATATATATGTACGTGTAAATGTATATATGTATATTTATGATGGAGGCATAGAGTTTAGTGAGAGAAGGCCAAGAATGTGCATCATTTTCCTCTTACCATCTAAATGCCTAGTGCCTGTTACTATTATTGCAAAATGTGTGCCACTGAACTTAGTTGGGTAATAGTATAAGCACAGCAATATTCTCCTGACTAGCAATTGAGGTACTTAAAATCAGAATGCAAAGTTGAGCATTCCAGTCTCTTCTTGATTGCAAGGAATAAAGACCAAAGACTAAATTCCTCTCCAATAAATTGAAAGAATGCGTGGGAAAATGACAACATCATGAGTCACCTCCACTACTGTGCCTTAAAGGGAATCAGCTAGGTTTCATGGAGACTGAAATATATGTCTGGAACTAGAACAAGCATTCAGGATACTATGGAAGACTCAGAGAAGTTACTTTATGGGTAACCCCTCTGCTACTGCCAGCCATTATTCCCGATACTGCCTTCATTATTTCAAGAACATTTTTTCTATGATCTTGATATAACTGCATTCTACTAATATTCAATCATTCATTCATTTGCCAAATATTTATTGAGTGCCCATTCTTATACTATATACTGAGGATTTATGAAAGTAAGACAGACATGATCCTTACTATTGTGAAGCTCAGAGTCTAGTGGGGAGAAAAGTATCTAAATACAATTCCACAATTAAGAAAAAGCTATGAAAGTTAGGTATAATTTTCCATGAGAACAAGTAACAGGTGTTTTTACCTTGTGCCTTCTATTTATTTGTGTTCCCCACTATCTCTACTATCTCATGGCCCCTACTAAGTGGGTCTTATTTTAGATTTGAGGTACTAACCACGATTCATTCTGTTAGAGAAAAACTGATTGATTGATTGATTGATTGATTGATTGAATAATTTGGTCATTATCAGCTTAGAGAATCTGTTTCAGGAAGAACAAATATTGCCAGGATGTTTCAAAATCCACGGAACACTTATGAGATTTTGGGGTCTGCAAAAACCATCCGTTTGTGTTCCAGGTGAAAGGGACACATAGTAAAAACATGAAGACCTATTTATAAGAATTCCTTGGAAGGGCTATTGGTATAGCAAGGACTCTGACTCTACCATTTGAAACAGATAGGTCCCCTGTGTGACCTAACCAATATTGGAATGCAAGCATCTTGTTTTTGTAATGGCTGCTTGCTTTCAGAAAATTCCCTTACAGACTGTTTTAAGTTAAAGTCCACTCAGTGGGCAATAACAACACCTGTAACTGATTCCGGGAAAATTTATTCTGAGGAAGTATTAAATTAGTAAAAGGGGATTAAGTCGCAAAAGGGGTAAAGAGAAGTCTAAAGCATAACGGGATAACAGAAGTAGGAAGCGTCACCAACTCCAGCACTGAGAGAGAAACAAACTTGGAAGTGGATGCTTCCTATCCTCTAGCACAAAGCTGACAGTGTCCAAGGAACCCCTTTTGGATGACAGAGAAGTTCACCGAGGTACTTCAGGAAACCACTCCCGGGATGCCCATAAAACTTACTAGGAATTCGTCTAATTGAGTAGCCATGGGAGTCACTAAGAAGCTGTTTGCTGTGCAGTAAGAGAGCTCACTGGGAAGCTGCCTACCCTGGTGTTGTGACATTAGCTGGCAAGCCATCACTAGGATATCCTATCACTAGGATATGATAATGGCAGAACTCTCCTGGAAGCTGAGGTGGATATCCCTCTAGCACCTTTACAACATCACCGTGCAGATGGCAAGGAGACAGCTCCAGCATCACAAAGTGTGGAAAGAAGGCTAGATTTGAAGTTGAGAAGCAATAAACTGATAACTAGCATACCCTCATAATTAAAGTGGAGGTCTTTGCTTTCCTCACTGCCATGGTTTTCAATTATGCTGAGGACTTTTGGGATCCTCTGATGAAAATCAGTCCTTATTTTAACTTGCATCCAGAAAAATGGTGTTTTCTAAAATTATTTATTGAATATCACAATCTGCAAACAACTCTGTGTGCAACACATAATGATGAATTCAACTATTTTATAATAGTGTGCGTACTTACATATGGATTTATTAGATTTGTACATCTTCAGAAAATTTGTTAATTCAATTTAATTCAACAATTGTTTACCACCTACTATGTGCAATTCTCCTTCTAAAGATGCAAAGATTTACAGGTTTCGTTGTTCTACTGATAGTATAAGTAAGACAAATTCATACAAAAGTAACTTTAACACAATACGAATTTTTGTGTGTTATTGTATTCAGTCATTTGATACATGTTGTTTGGCTGCCTACCATGAACCGTGTAACTTATTATGGTTACAAAATATGAAGGCATTAGGGAGTTCCCCTGGAGATCTCAGACATTCTTTGTAAAAATTGAGACTTGTATTGTGCTTTGAGGTATGGAATTATTCTTCAGTAGCTGAACTGGGGGGTGGAAAATGAGCAGTCAAGACCCAGAGAGCAACCTGGGCAAAGAACTGGAGGAGAGTGTAAGAATTTTTCTATTTATTACATTCAAATCATAGTCAGCTTTCAGTGTAAATAGATTCTCTTGTCCTCTCTCCCCACGGTTTAGTTTTCCTACACACTATAGCTATTTTAATCTTTGCACAACAGAGCTTGGATTATATTGTTATTGCTCGAAACCTGAACACGTTCAAACCACCTCCTTCTGAATTCAGATAAATGCCTCCTGTTTTTCAAGGCCCTTCATGGTAAAGCCTCCAACTCATGCTTCAATGTGCTATCCCAACTCCCGAGGGCTCAACTCAACTAATTGCCTCAAGTATCATTGTTCATATGTACCCTTTCACCCAGAACACACCCTTCACAACTCTATCAAAGAAATGCTAGCTTTATTTTTCCCCAAGCCCATTTTAAATGTTACTTTTCTACAAAGACAAATTTTAATCTCCCAATTAATGGAGTTTCTTTTCAGAACCCTGTTAAGAGTAGGGGTAGAAGAAGGGTTGGTAAGATCAATTATAGAGCTTCACTTGTTTTTACACCTCAAAGGTAATGATGAGGATTATGGAAAAGCTACGAGACTATAGAATATAAGATGTCTGGGATGCCTGGGTGCCTCAGTTGGTTGAGCGTCTGACCCTTGATTTTGGCCCAGGTCTTGATTCCAGGCTCTTGGAATCAAGCCCCACGTCGGATTCCGCACTAAGCATGGGAGCCTGTTTAGGATTCTCTCTCTTCCTCTGACTCTCCCCCACTCACACTCTCTCTCTCTCTCAGAAAAAATAAAATAAAATATAAGATGTCTGCTCAAAGTAGCTGTGACTAGAAAGGATCAAATGTTATGTTGGGAGCATTTCATTACCTATTCAGGAGGAGGATGGGTCACAAACCTCAAGATAAAACAGATTCAAAAAATGAATAAGCAGTTTTCTCCTGGATCAGATAAATATTCTGAGTATTCCAGTATTCCTCTCAGACTTTTCTAGAAGTAAATGGCTATCCTCTCCATGTCAACTTCAAAGGTCAGGGACACGCTCCCACAATATCCTAGATTCCTTTATGAAACATCAGTAGGAAGAGAGAAAGCCAAAAGCAGATTTATTGTCTATCTAGAGTTGTCTGATTATTTATACCGCTTCATTCTTCCAGGGCTTCAATGAATAGTAAATTTGCAGTTGACATCTATGCTTGCAATTGAGGTGCTATAAATCAAGACTGAAAGGTGCCACATTTTAGTTTTTTAACGGTCAAATGTTGGCAGTCATGGGGTCTCCTTATAGAAGGCTGCTTTTATAATCCAAGTGAAAAGCTTATTATGAATATTGAAATACAAGTTAGATTCCAGGGTATGTGCAGACAAGATTGGAATGGGAGAATAAGGTGGTATGGAAGACCATGATCCCATTCTAATTTCATTATTAATTCCTTAGAGTTACCGGTCTGTCTTGACATACTATTGAAATACAGCATCTAAGGATGCAAGATACCTTGTGCTGGAAACCACTTCTTTTGAAATGTGGCAGAGCAGAATTATATGGCTCTGTGGTCTCTGATGACTTGTTGTGGATGAAGCATACTATATACCTCTCACATCCTTTTCTTTCTAGAGAGTTGGGCTTATTGAAGTGTAACTGATTTTTCTTTATAGTATGTCAAACTGGCATTTTATTGATGTAGGTAGTGGTGTAATACCATAATACTTTAGATGCAATTTTACACTATAGTGGGATTTGGGGGGAGAGTTGCTGGCTTAATTTTCTTTTCTTTTCTTTTCTTTTTTAATGTACAACTTAATATAGATGTCCTTCCTTTGGAACTCAATAGAACGACGTATTTAGGTGACCAATAAAATAACCTTTTTGAGCTTTTTGCTGATTAGCCTCTCTACCTTTTAAACCTGACTTAAAGAAACTCTAACCCATCATTTAAAATGAAATATAACAACCTCCCAAAATCATAACCAAAGAAAAAGATAGCATTTTTATTTTTGATCTTGTGGCATAATTATTCTCACTCTTAGTCTTACTTGTTAGGACTTATTAAGAACTAAGACCATTATAGTATGTAAATTATACATTAATGTCAATTATAGTGAATAATCCTTTCCCTGATTATTGGGAATATATATTTTATTCAATCTTTTAAAAGCTTAAATGCTTCCATATTAAAAAGCAGCAATTAAATTATTTAAGCTTAACTGATTGCAGCTTTAGGTTTACAGTTGCAAGGAAAGTTTCGACACAAACTCACCACTCACAGAAAAATGGAACATTTCAAAGTATTAACAGTTAACTGCTTAACAATCAACTTAAAAGATCTGACTTTAAAAGTACATGCACAGACATTTATTGTCTCCAAGACTGGCATCACACAAGTGATACCGGCTTTTTATTCTTTTGCTTTTCACTCAGGGCACCTTTGACTATGAAGACCATTCATCACGGTCACCATTGTCTGGCACTTTAGAGATCTCACTACCAACAGGAGCAGCAGGAGACTCTGGTTTAGAAGAAGAAACGTTTTCAATTTCATTTTTAAAGAATGTGAGCCATTTAAAATTCTTTGTATTTTGACTTGTTCTATATTAGTAACAATGTCAGTCACACTATTGTCAATGTGCTCTGAATACATACTTATTAAGGGGCAGCTAAGACATTAGAAGCTATAACTCTGAAGGTTGGCTTCCTTTTTATTCTTTTGCCAAAGGGTTGTGACTAAAAGGCAAGGGGATGGCGTTAGTTGTGCTGGTCTCCATAACATCTAAAAGTGATGGGCTAGCTGAGTCCAGGGAACAAGCTGGGAGAAGTCTGGTACTGGTAAAGGTAGCTGGTCGCTCCATAATTCTGCAATTATCAAATTTTGAGTTCCAGCAGGAAATTTTAAGTGCTGACAACTTATTGAAAACATTTGAAATTACACACTTTAGTTCTGAAGATGAGCCAAAATAGTCGTCAGGATGAAACTTCTCTCAGACCAGAGTATCTGAATGTTTTTTGCAGGCTTTTGATATCTGCTTTCTGATATTCTTTGATTCATCTGATAGATTAGGCAGAGAATAGAGGATGTGGTTGTTTTATGATCATGTTTTACTGTCTGAGGTGAAAGGAAGAAAGATTTTTTTTCTTTAACTCAAAAAATAGAGCAATGAGCATAGTGAAGAATTTGTTCAGAATTGTTGGGTCACAAAATTAATCCTGAAATGGTTTGTGGTCTAGAAGACATAAACTGGATTAAGAACCAGAAATCCTGGGTCTCATTTCCTGTATTGTCTGACCTGTTGGAAAAGCTGAGAAGGTTGGGTTTCTTGACCTGCAGGATCGAGAGAGGAAGTTTTGAAATCTATATCAGTTATATAATTTCTCAGTCCCTTGTTTTGCTTTGGATCGGCATAAATCTGATCTAAGTAGGGGCAAATGAGATTGGGAATAGTGTCCATTTTCTTTTTAATAAACACGCTTTTGAGAGTAACTGCATGTAACATCCAACTGTACAGAGGATGTTATCTTAGGAAGCTGCATCCCTCTGTTATGTAGGCACACCCCCAAGATATTGTGCATTCATTTCCAAACCACCTCAATAAAGCAAATATCAATGTAATGCAAGCCAGGTTAATTATTTGGTGCATATAAAACTTATGTTTACATTATACGAGAGTCAATTAAGTATGCAACGACATTATTCAAAGTATGCACATACCTTAACTAAAAATACTTTATTGCTAAAAGCATTAACCATCACTTGAGCTTTCTGTGGGTTGTAAACACTGATCACAGATCACACAACAAATACAAAAATTATGAAAAATTTGAAATATTGGGAGAATTACCAAAATAGAACATGGAGATATGGACTGAGCTTTTGCTATTGGAAAAATGGTGCCAATAGGCTTGTTCGATTTGAGATTCCCACACATTTTCAGGATGTAAAGGATACAATATCTGCAAAGCACGGTAAAAAAAGATGGGGCTATTTATTCTTGTTGGAAACTACACTTTTCATTTAAAGCACTTCCCACAACTTTATGTTAATTTTTAAATGTGCAATTATCTATTTAGTGTCTGTTCTCTGCACTGGGCTCTTCATTCGAGAATGCAAGGAAGTCTATCAGTCTTGCTCTTCATGCCTCACACAGTGTCTAATACATAATATGAGGATTTAATATGTATTTATTCTCTGAATAAATTAATAAGTGGTAAATTTAAATTGAAAAACATCAGAGTCCCAATGGCTCTAGCTTTGGAATCCAGAAAAGGAGGAATATATAAATGGGGAAGGGAATGAGGATGTTGGACATTCATTCCTTCGATCACCAAGGATCAGATAATATTACTGAAGTCTTTATAAAGTTTTGTTTGTAATTGATCAAAATGCTCAAATACTTTATAATGATACTAACATGTTTTAGTATATCCCATCTAGTTTATAATGAAATGCAGTCACATTCTATAGATGGATTCTTATACCAACATCAAGAAAGAGAAGCATGGCTAAAGAATGAATGCTATAGATAATAATGGTAATGTAAAACAAGACAATTTTTAGCAATCTAGACACTTGAGTCAGAGAGATAGAGATTCAAATCCTTACTAATTTATTTTAGGCAAGATGCTTGATTTTTACACCCATAAAATACAAAATCGATAGGATGCTATAATAGTGAATTTAGACGATATATGCAAATCATATCACTGTGCCTGGGTGCCTGGTGCACAGTAAACATTCAAGAATATTAATGTCTAAAGTTATCATATTTGTAATTGTACTTTTTATTGAGTATTCCAAGTTTACAAAAATGAGTTCTATAAAAGTCTACAAAAAGTGAGCTCTCTAACCAGAGCACACTATCTGTGAACAACAGAGTTCCCATAGTTTCAATATCATGTGTGAAGTTTCCCTTCACCTTCCATCTGTTACTGAAATTTGGCTGTTTCTGAAGACTCTGCACCTGCTTTCAAGTGGAGGCAACTTTGCTCCCATACCCCGTGTATTACGATGCCTGAGGTGCTTTCCTTGACTTTTATCTCTCAAGTAGATATCTCCACTACCTGTCAATCACAGCTGTGTTAAAGAATGCCACCCACTGTGATTCTTTGTGCAGTCACGTATAACCTCACTGATACTCTCCTCATTCGTGAATGTTTTGGCCCCTGACTCGCTGTCTTCCCCTACAGAGGAATCCTGTCCTGATTCCTGGCAATTTCAAAAATCACAAAGGTGATTCATCTGAATGCTAGCTTCGGTTCTTTGACCGTATTACCAATCCTCTTTTCCTCTGCCACACTTCAGATACCCAACCCTGTGGTCATACATTAGAATTTGCTATCAATGCTAATGGCCTCACCTCTAAATGCCCAAATTCAAAAAGCCTACAGTTTTGCTGTAATCTCATAATTTTCCCAGATCATTTTCTCTATGAGTTTGACTTCAACTATACAAGGGCTCCAATATATTGTCCCTACCATGTGTTTACTCTGTTGTCTTTGTCCATATCTTTACTCTTTTACTTAATTAGCTTAGACCTCATAGCCCATTGTTAAAATCATTGAAATGTCTCTCTTATAGATATTTTTATAACTCTAAAACCCCTTTTCTACTCCTCACTCAGATCAGATCATCAAAATAACTTTAAAAATCTCATTTTAATGACAAAATAAAAGTGAAAAGAAAATAATCTCATTTTTTATGATTAAATCTGTTACCCACATGTAACCTAATTCTTTATATTTTTTTCTCTCAAATTTCTAGTTTCAGAGAGAGTTAACCTCTTTAAATTTTTTTAAATGTTTTTGATTTATTTCTGAGAGAGAGAGAGAGAGAGAGACAGCGTGAGCAGAGGAGAATCAGAGAGAGAGGGAGACACAGAATCTGAAGACAGGCTCCAGACTCTGAGCTAGCTGTCAGCACAGAGCCCGAAGTGGGGCTCGAACCCACGAACCATGAGATCATGACCCCAGTCGAAGTCCGACGCTTAACCGATTGAGCCACCCTTAACCTCTTAACCTGGGCTCTAGCCTTTACTCTTTAACTCAGGATTTTGCTGCAGAAATTATTTCTTCTCTCCCCTTTGCTACCAATTTTCCCTTCTTTGTTGGATCATTTTCAAAAGGAAAACTGAATGGCCTTATTAAAAATCCCTCTACCACCATCTAGCATCACATTTCTCAGTAACTTTTTGAAACAAAGCTCCTTGAATGGTTGATTTATGTTCCCTGATAACTTGTTCACTTCTAATCTCCTTATTAATATATGGTTGTCAGGATTTGGTCACCATCGCACCACTAAAGCTGTTCTTGTTAAGGCCATCAACAGATCCCTGTTGTGTAAAATCCAATTTTATCTCTCATTGTGTTCAAATGCTCATCAGCAATGGACACAAATATTGACTCTTTGGGTCTTGACCAGTCAATCCCCATTCATTTGATTTCCAAGACACCAATACATTTTGTTTTTTTCTCCCACTTCACTGATTATATTAAATTATTCTTTCCTCCTCTCTACTTATCAGTACATCCAAAGCAATTCTACTTACCACCATGGCTTTGAATACAGTAGAATTTTATGCCAACTCTTAAACCTTTATTACAATCCCTAAAGTATAGATCTGAAAAATCTTTCTGACCAATGACTTTCTGATTCCTGATTTCTACCCATTTTCTGAATGCTACCCATTTACATGCCCAAATCTGATGCTGCTAGTTCACCCTTATCTTAATAAAAGGCACTACCATGCAAGCCATTGTTCAAGCAAAAACCTTAAGAATCTTCTTTGATTTCCCACTTTCTTCATTTTGCTTTATCCAGGCAATCAGCAATTCAGCTTCTGAAAAAGTTTAAGAAATATTAAAAAAAAAGAAAATATGATGATATCCTTCAAGACATTGCATCTTCCACTCATCACCAAACCACATCCTTCAAAGACTTCCCATCTCGTTATAGATGATATAAGAAATCTTCTTCATTGACTGTATGAGCCCTACGGGTTAAGATTCCTAATTTTTTTTTCACTCACTCAGTCACCCATTCCAACCATATGGGCACTGTTGATGCTTCTTAAATGAGCCACACTCTTCTCCATCTCAGAGCCTTTGCACTGACCCACCGAAGTGCTTTTTGTTAGACCCTCACATCATTTCCTCCTGCTTACCATCTGAGTCACTGCTCAAATGTCATCTCTTTAGAAAATAACTTTTGACTGCTTTATTTCAAGTGTCTCCTACATCCCCAATAAGGAGCAGTCCTTTGATTGTATGCTTTACTTCTTATACTATTCGACAGTATCAGACTATGCACACACACTCCCCATTCACAACATATATATTTGCTTATTGATTTTTCTTAATACAATTTAAGATTCATGAAAGAAGTTACACCTGTTCAATGCTGTAATTACATGGCTTAGAATAGTGCCTACTACATTTTGGATATTCAAATAAGTGTTGAATCAGATTGGAGTCTATGACAAAGATGAATTACATATAGATGACTTTTGATTTTGTCTATGTGTCCTGTGGATTAAAGCAAAAATGTGGGGGGCAGAATAAAAATTGTGATTGGATGATATTATTGCAGTGCACCTGGGTAGGTCAGACAGTTAAGTGTCAAAATCTTGATTTCAGCTCATGGCATGATCTCACAGTTCATGAAATCAAGCTCCTCCTTGGGCTCCAGGTTGACAGGGCAGTCTACTTGAGATTCTCTCTTTCCCCTCACCTGTCCCCTGCTTGCACCCTCTCTCTCTCTCAAAATAAATAAATACACTTTTAAAAACTAATACTATTGCACAGAGAATATTTTATTCTCAGTCATTGAAGGTTTGTTTTGGTTTGGTTTGGTTTTTGTAGGAGTGTAAGGAGTATAATTTCTTCCAATCAGTATGCTGCGCTTCCTGCCATGGCAACGCCAGAAATAGCTTAGGGATGATCTTAAGGGTTTCAAAATTGCTGACTTTTTTTTATGTCCCTAACAAAGCTAAGAATATGTTACATGAGAATGGCAGTAATAAGAAAAAGGATAATTGGGTTCAACAATTCACTTTCGTGTTCAGTTCTAAGGCCTTTGTTTTAGTCCTCTCTGATCGGTGAAAGGGCAGTCCTTAGGAATTGAGTCACCGCCTAATTTTACTGAGAAGAAGCTTCTTGGTTAATATATAAATCCACGGATATTAAGCACCTACTATATGTCAAGTTCTCCTTAAGGCACTGAAAAATCACAGCGAACAAGACTGACTGCAATATTTCCAACCTTCATTAGGTTCATCGTTTACTGGGGAAGATGTTTTTTATCAAGAAATTGTGGGTGTGACGGGCCTTACAAAGGGGAATCGTAAGGTGCCATGTCACAATGATCCTCTCTAAAATACTTGCTTTTCAGTTTTTGATGGTCTAGATGTCTTTGACTTTTCTTGCTATTCCTTTGATATCGTAAGAGCTCTGGGACCCTTGTTCATGAGGAAATCCTTTTCACCCTGGACCAGTTGTACTCCAAGAACCCCAACTGCCCAAGAGCTGAAGCGTCAGACAAAAGTTATGTTATGATTTCGGCATCCTGAGAACTTTCCCAGTAAGTCAATACATAACTCCACCTTGGAACCAGAGATATTCTTATTTATCATTGAATGCTCACCACCTGATAGTGCCTGGAAAATGTCATCATTCCCTCTGCCTAATTGACACTTGCCAGGAAGACTGAGGACACAGTAACTTTCCTAAATCAACTCCCTCCAACTCCAGTCACTGAACCGGAATGGGTCACTATTAGAATGTGTATGTGCCAACCTCATATATCTCACAGATTATGAAACAGTGGCTTCCTCTGAATTTTACAAGGCTACAGGAAAAAAAAATATAGGTGATGGCAAATTATTTTGTTATTTTTATCTTGTTTAATTGGAGAAAAAGTGTTTAAGACTAATATTAAATACAGTTGATATGTTGTGAACATGTGGCTATGTTATATAACAAAACAGCAAGTAAGGACGCATATTCTACTTCGTTTTACTTGAACATTTTAAAGTAATGTTTTAATATTTGATAAATATAGATTTAAGAGCTTAAAAAAAGTGAAAATTAGGGGTGTATGGGTGGCTCAGTTGGTTAAGCATCTATCTTTGACTCAGGTCATGCATGGTGTCACATCTGGTGAGTTCAAATGCCCCCTTTGGGGTCTGTGCTGACAGCTCAGAGCCTGGAGCCTGCTTTGAATCCTGTGTCTCTTTCTCTCTCTCTCTGCAGCTTTCCCAGCTCACACTCTGTCTCTTTCTCTCACAAATAAATAAACATTAAAAAAATTAATAATTAAAAAACATAAAATTGTAGTTGCTCCTCATCTCTTTTGGACATTTTTAAAGACCTTTATGACTTGCTATTTTTTAAGGTTAACATATTCAAACTAAAATTCCCACCAGTATTTGATCTATTGAACCACCTCGTACTGAGTGGAATTGCTGAACCTCTTCCACTGTACATTTCCCAAGTAAGTGTGGTGAAGCAAAGCAAAACTTGTGTCTCTTTTGTGAATGTGAATGCCAGCTCTCCTGGCAGAACACTTAGTTTCTAAGATGGATGGGCAATTGACACTGGATGGAGCACATGTAAGCTTTTTACCTCCTGCAAAATAATTGAACCACATTGTGATTGTAACTTATTTCTCTTTCTAATGCAACACAATGTAATTCATTGGCTGTAAACAGATTTAAGAATTTCATGTGTCAGAATGGGATTGGAAATAATTGCTTTGTTATTAATGAATTAAACTAATTATGGGCACTGTATGATACAAACTTTGCTTTAAAATTAGGATATTATTGTAGAACTTAGTTTACCTTGATCTACTTATGACACACCTTTCTAAATGAGTAATTTGATTAATTATGGAGAACAGATTTTAAAAATATGAGATGCTAACAAAATATATTTGGTCTATAGAAATTAAAAAACTATCAAGCCCTCTTTCAGATCATGTGGCGTTACCTTTTTTATTTGTTTTTTAAATTTATATCTTACCTCCTAAGACCAGTGCTTTAAAAGCATTACATTGTACTTTCTTATGCATTATTATTTTGAATTATCATTATTTTTCAGAGTAACTGAACTTTGCAGAGACCTCTATCTACTCTTCAGCACTGAGATTTTGAGATACTAATTTTTTTTTATTATTTATGCCTAAAATAATATGTCCTATTGTCTGAGATTCTCAAATACAAATAATGTGCTTATTCTATTTATGTGAAGAACATGTATAAGCACTATCAGAAATATTATTTTTTGAAAAAGAAACTTCATCTGTTTGTGATATTAAAATTCTAGGCATTAGACAAGTTTCTCCCTTTAACATATTTGCATAATTTGATTTTTAATGTACAGCTGCTCTCAATGATAGTTTTTCTTTTAATGTTTTTATTTATTTCTGAGAGAGAGAGAGACAGCGTGAGCAAGGGAGGGTCAAAGAGAGAGGGAGACACAGAATCTAAAGCAGGCTTCAGGCTCTGAACTAGCCATCAGCACAGAGCCCGATGCGGGGCAGGAACCCATGAACCGTGAGATCATGACCTGAGCCAAAGTCAGAGGCTCAACTGACTGAGCCACCCAGACACCCCTCAATGATAGTTTTAATATGATTAAAAGTTATCTCTTATGAAAGGGTTCTGCTGCATAATACTAGCTTATTTGTGTTCTTGGAAACACTTATATTATTCTAGAGTTTGTGGAAAAACCTCAAGATTCCCACAGCCACTACTCTCCTGTCATAAAATCCAGAGCTTAAACTCTCTAAAAATAAAGCCAAAGGCTCCTAATCTCACTTACTTTTACTAATGCTTATTCTTCCTCTTCTTTCATGCACAATGACCAACATATTGGATCTATTCAACTACATGGAAAAAACAGATACATGTACTGGAAGTTTCCTTAGAGAAATCTATTTTTAACATCCTGTTACCTGAATTGCCTTTATCCAAATTTGATTGTCTTGACTGCACTGCTCCCCAGTTAAACTCCCTCTATCTGACCATATTGGTTCAAGTTTTTTCATAACCCGACCCTGTGTACTACTCCTCCAACTTGAAATGCACATGCTCTACCAGTTAGGATTTTGTCCAGCTCCTTTTATACAGAGTTTATGTCATGAGAATAACAATTATTTTCGTTTTCCTAATATAAAGTTGTGTTTTGTACAACTTTTCTATATCTATCATTGCTCCGAATCCCTTGTTATCAAGATAGCAAAATGTTTACCTCATTCTAGACCAAGAACTGACTTCAGATATCTCTGGTTATGATAATCGGTCATTAAAAACAGCCCCACCTCATCATTTTTTCCCTCTCCGTCAAAAACATTTTTCCTTAGACATAAATCTTTATTAAAAGTTGCAACACAGCTTTAGAAGTGATTAGCAGGGTTATGTAGAACATATTTATGGCAGACTCACGTATAAGTTCCTTAGAAAATTAGTGATGTTTTTTCTTTTGTCTTATAAGTTGTTCACTAATTTTTAGAAGGCTTTTCACATAAATGATGCCAATCAATTAAACTGAGTGATAATATTTGACCCCATCTACTGGAATCTTCTAGATAATCATATCTCAGTAGTTCTGCTTTATGGAAGGACCATTTCATCTCCACATCATAAAGAAATAGCAATTCTTCAAAGGTGATTGAGAGGATCAGGAGAAAATTATTTATACTTTATAAGAAAGTTGAATACTCAAGCGGTCCCTACCTTAGTAACATACATATACACTCAAGTTTTGAAGATATACTGTATTGAATATTTTCTTTAAATTACATCATTTCCCTAAGGATAAATTGCATGTATATTTTTCTCAGTTCAACATTGTAGAGGAATAAGCAGGCTTTAGTTAGCTCTGCAATACTCCTGACTACATTTTTGTTTCTTTTTCTAAATAAAATATCTCAAATTATGGAGATCACTACCAAAAACTCAAAGTCAGAAGCTCTTAAATATTTAGGCAGCCTGCATTCAACCATTTATAACAGATGTTTACTGCATTTAAGTATCTAGATGCATATTTGGAGTTGAACTTTTCCCAAAATATTTTCCCTTCTATGAATTCAATATTAATATTTGTGTTTAGCCATGCAGAGTCATGGTAGTATGTGATTTGCATTTTTTCTTTACAAGGAAAGTTTATGAGAATCATGTTTCTAAGTTGAAACTTTGGAATTTTGAGCATTAATTTTTCTGCATATTGAGGTGAAGCCAGGACTTTTTGTGAGGAATTTTTGCAGCTTCTCACTCTACTTCCTATGCCAACCATGTGTATAGGTGAGGTTACTACAGGACCCTTGGAATAAGGTCACAAGAAGATGGTGACCCTTCCTTCCCCCGAGTTGTTACATGACAAGCATAGTGCATATGGGGTTTCTGTCAGATTATATAACCTTGCATTCACCACTATCTTCATAAAAAATGTGGCTGTGCAACCAATATTCCTGGAGGAGTTCACAAAAATATGTAGTCTATTCACTTGAGGAGTTAAAAGTAATACATATGCCCAAGCCTCACACATGGGAATTCTGGTTCTATAATCTTGGCCTGGAATAGGGCTACCCGATTTTTTTTTTAATCCATGATTGATTCTGAAGAATAGTTGAGATTGAGAACAACTGTTCTAAGTCTTTTAAGTTAACATTCCTTGATCCTGTCAGAGAACCTCAAATACCCACTGTGAGACAACCTGCAAATTTGATTTTTAACTTTTTTAAGGAGCTAAAACCCTGAGGCTGCATCTATGAGAATAAGCCTGGCCACCCTTCTGGAATCTGCTGAGTTTTCTTGTATTCATTTGGCTCACAGTGGCCCTTGAGCATCGCAATGGTACAGAATGTGGTGTGTATCAAGGTACTTCATTACATGTGAGACTGGTATGGCAACAATGAGATTCCCAGACAATTCCAAAACTCTCCCCAAAGGATTCAGCTCCATTTACACTACTGTAAAAACTTCCCTGCTTCATCAGATGGTCATCTGATGCTGGCTGCCATCGAATTTTGTTTGAATCTCTATTAATAGCTTTTATCATCTTGATGGATTAGAGTGAGTCGTGTGTTTATCAGTCTCTCCATTGGTCTTTCCCTTGAGTTCATGGACATTGTCTTTTCAGCACTTAAACTTTCATGTTGACATCCAGCATGGTGCTTTTCAACAAGGTGTACTCAGTGTAAAGATGTCTCCAAAACCCAAATACAAGCTGAGTCTCAGGACCATAACTGCTATAACTTAGTTTACCAAGTAAATATGCAATAAGGAATAACAACTACCATTTTTGTACTAGTTCTCTATTGTTACTGTAACAAATGGATGCAAATTCAGGGACTAAAACCAATAGAAGCATATCATCTCACACTTCTGCAGATCAGAAGTCCAGGTGAACTTGGCTGGTTCCTCTGCTCAGGATGTCACAAGACCTAAATTAAGGTGTCAGTTCACATTTAGTTGGAGATTCTGGAGGAGAATCTGCTTCCAAGGTCACTGAAGTTGTCAAAATTCAGTTCTTTGCAGTTGTAGGTCTAAGGTCCCCATTTTCATGCTGGCTGATGGCCTGGAACCTCTCTCAGCTCCTTAAGACCACCTGCATCGTTGGGCCTGTTTATTATTCCCTCTGCCTTCAAGCCAGTAAGGATGAGTCTTCCTCATGCCTCCAATCCCTCTGAATTCTTTTCTTCTCTTTCCTTTTCTTTTTCTTCTTTTTTTAAATGCGTGTCTTCTGCCTCCAGCTAAAGTTCTCTGTCTTTAATGGTTTACGTGATTAGATTGGGCCCAGCTAATCCAAAATAGTTGTATCTGCAATCTCCCTTTTGATATGAAACGTAAGATGCTCTCTGGTCTACTGGATTAGACCATGGACACAGTGGGAGGAAATGGGGCCATTCTGCCTATTAGACTTTTGTGCACTTATTAGCACTCCACTTTTTCCCTATCCATTTTGTGTTTACCAGTATAACTCATAAGGAATCTTGCCATCATGTATCAGTTGGTTTTAAAGCAGATTAGGCAAAAGCCGAATCAAAAGGTCAGTGAGGTGTTACAACATTAGAGAGGTTCTGTATCTTCAATACCACCGCCTCTTTTCCCTCCCCAAGACACACTGACATTTTATAGTTCGTTTTCTTTTTTCTTATTCTTGTTCCTTAGGAGCCATATCACACCAACATCCAGAACACCTTGGCTTCATGTTTAATTAACTCTGAGCTCATAACTTCTCTTCCCCTTAGAAACTACAGAGAATATTTTTCTCCATTTATATAAATACTCTCTCCTATTAATTTACAAGAATGAGCATGAGCAATTTAAAATGTGTGATTCCCCATGGATTTAAGCTATAATTTGTTCCCTTAAATGCAAAAAAAATAAATAAATAAATGGAATATTGGGGGGCTTTTTCATAGAGTATACTAAGAGAAAACAATGTACATTCAAATCACAACTTTGAAATTTGTTTCACTTTTAAAAGAAGCAGCTCTGTCTTAAAATACAATAGTGTTTTGTGCTAAAAGCTGAAGTACTAAAACACATCCATTTTAAAATAAAGTCATAATGGTCTCAAGAGCTGCATCTGATCTCACTCACTTCTCACCAGAAAATAGTGTTGTGTACAGATGGCAGCAGTGATGTAATGTAATGTATGTCAGAGTATTTGTTAAGATACCACTGGGGGCTGACGCTTTATAGCAGCTGCACTCTTTCCTTGGTGAGTTTGGTTTTAAAAATGACTTCTCATCCATTCAAATAGGTTCTTTTGCTGAAAGTCTCCAAAGACTATTTCATTATCCTACCTTTTCAATGGCTTTCCATAAAGGAATACAAGACTTGAATCTGGTTTTAATATGTACCTTTTAAAGTAGTTATCAATGATACATTAGTCATTCCATCCAGTGCCCCTGTGAGGTAGGTGAGTGAATAATTACAGGTGACCTTCAGACAAGTGAGGATCTAATGTAGCCTTGAAGGCTTCTAAGTATGGGGTGTTTTGTCTGAAGGGTGAATAAGCACTGAGTCATTAGCATGGCATTTGAGAGACCATTAGGGATTTGTAACTAAAATAAACCTATTTTTCTTAGTCATGACAATGGGTTATTCTTCTTACCTGAATGCCAGATTTTAGATTTTTCTTTCCTTATTTCAGGATTTAGCACTTTATGGTATATTTTCTTTCAGGAAGGGACACAGAATGGAACTATCAAAGGAATAATATCTAATAAAAAAGTTAAAAGTCAGGACATTTTTAAAAGTTGAGAAAAATTATAGATTCCTAATCCATGGCTGATTTGGAAAAAAAAATCATTTCTAAGCAGTTCTGAATGTTTAACCCTGGTTTGTAAAACTGACCAGCTCAATTGCCTTGAATGAATAATTTATCCTTTTGAATACCACATTAAATCTGTCAAAATATTAGTTCATAAGTGGTGTGTGGAAAGCTCCTTGTCATCCATCTTTGTTTCCCTGATGCCCTGTATAGAGTGGGTGCTTAACACAGATTCATTGAATAATGATGTCAATTTTTTTGTATTCTCTTTTATTCAGTAATCTTTTTCTCTCTTTTTACTTCAAAGTGGTGAGAAAGAGACCTCATACAGAGGGGGGAAACGGGTTTCTATGCCTTAGATACTCTTTCAAGGTTAAGCCACATTTGAGAAAGCAAAACAATTCAGGCAGTAAAGGGTTGGATGCCTATAATGAAGATCTCTACCAAAATATTTCTTTCTCTTTTATGCATTGTACAAAAGAAGGATAAAAAAATAAATTCTTACTAATTTATTTAATGTCTTTTTCCATTTTTTAAATCATTTTCACATTTATTCTAACCTGTTAACTTTAGTTCTTTGTTTGGAGTGTCTTCCCATCATTCTCATCTGTAGCATTTTTTCCACTTGTCACTTAATTAACAGGAGACCCCCTGTTAACAACCTTCCATCTTTACTAGACTAATTGTTCTTTTTTCCTTCAATGTGCAAAACTAGTGAGGTATAAAAAACATACATCACTTGAGATGTGAATGTTAAAAACTACTCAATTTTCTTGCTTTTCATCTTTTCATTTTCCTCATGTTTTCCCCCTATTTATGTTTCCAATGCCCTTCTTTAATTTTATTTGGTTTTCTCTATTTTAGAGATAATTAGTAGCTTGTCATTTTTAATGCTCCATCTACAAGGCCAAAATCTACTTCATAATTAGTATGAATGGTTATGCCAAGCTAAACAGTCCTTGGGCATCACTTTTGTTAGGTGCTGGAAGCAAGCGCTTGAGGACTCTATTCAGTATACAACAGCATCAATATGCTGTTGATCTAACTTTCTTTATTGCAGCAACATGTGAGAGCGAGTTTCCACTTAAGCAAGACCCACTTGTAATCAGATGGTCAATAATTACAACAACTAAGAGAAAATGTATTATTTTACTCAGAACTTGCATCATTTATTCAAGAGGGGTGACAGTGTGACTGATATTGTCTTCCTATCCTTTCAGAATTAGTTTGAACTATACTAGGAACAACCACAAAAGACTAACAGGAAGAGCCTTTATCAGTTTATCTGGAGTATACTTACAAGGTCGGCTTCCTCGATCAACAAAATCTCTTCTACATGCACTTATTCATTCAATAAATATTTACTGAGCTAATAGCATATTCCAGGGCACTGTGCTAAGGGCTAAGGCACATTTTTCCTGCTTCAATGATCTCATATGTAGCTAGAACAAGGGGAGGTATGGGTCAAGACAGAAAAATATAATCAAAATCCAGTGTGTGATAACTGTGACTGAGTTGTGTCTGAGGAACAGTGTAACACAAAGGAGGACCTGATTGGTATTGATTCAGGGAAGAATGCAGTTGAACAAGACTAGCTGAGAAGCTTGCCTCCTCCTGATACTGTTAAGCACTGTTGGTGAGCCCCAGTACGTCTTCAGATTTCTGTTCTTTCTTGTGCACAAAGAGGGTATGAATCCGATAGTAAGCAACAGCTAAAATTTTCAAGGACTTCCTGTGCGGCAGTCACTTTTCTACAAATTTTACTTATAATAACTGATCTTTGTTTCAATCTATGAGAGAGATACAACTGAATATGTTAACTTTACCTGTAGCAAAGCCGATGCCATGGGAAGTTAAGTAGTTTTGGCAAAGTCACCAGTTAGTAAGTGGTAGAGACAAGAAAATACTACTGACTTTTTTTCTTCTGTGAGTCTGAAGTGAAAACCCATGCAGTGGAAATTTCCAAATTCATTTACTGGGAAAGTAGCCTGAGAAAATTGATAAAAATTGGGGAAAGTGGAGTCTTCTTAGAGCAAATTTATTATATATATAATATATAATATTATATTTTAAAGTTCTTCTAAACATGGTTGTATTTGGTTTCCATGGAATCCATGAACTTGCAGAGAACACAGTGTACTTTCTGAAGCCAGATGCTTAAATTCTTTCAGACATCTGACATAGGAGTTAAGGCAAGGAACAGGATGACTAAATTCAGAATGGGTGGCATGGGCAGTGTGGATGCTCCATGGAGAAAGTCTGTGGCCTTACAGACTCTTCTTGAGTAGTAGAAGTATCATTCCTTTTTTTTTTTTTTTTTTTTTTTATTGTTTGTTTTTATTTGAGAGAGACAAAGTGTGAGCAGGAGAGCAAGAAGCAGAGAGAGAGAGAGGGAGAGAGAGAATCTGAAGCAGGCTCCAAGGTCTGAGCTGTCAGGACAGAGACCAATGCAGGGCTCAAACCCATGAACCATGAGGTCATGACCTGAGCCGAAGTCAGATGCTTAACTGACTGAGCCACCCAGGAGCCCCTAGATATTATTATTTCTTAAGCTCTAACTTCACCACACTAAGAAGAGTTACTTTTATCTAAGAAGAGTTGCTTTTAGGTGTTCCCACCATCTGGGTGCCTGGGTGGCTCACTAGGTCAAGCAACTGACTCTTGATTTTGGCTCACATCATGATATTATGGGTTGAATTAGGTTCATGAAGTTCATCCCACATAGGGCTCTGCACTGACATTGTGGAGTCTGCCTGGGATTCTCTGTCTCCCTCTCTCTCTGTACCTCCCCCACTCACTTTCTATCTCTCTCTCTCTCTCAAAAAAAAAAAAAAACATTTAAAAAAATTTTTTTAAATGTTTCCACCATCCCAACATTTTCTCTCCAATTCCAGTTTACCTCTGGGTAGTACCTAAACATACAGGCATACAACTAAATTTAAACACTGCTAGGAAATATGTTTTACAGTCATTCCCTTCCTCTCCTCTTTCATCTATAGTAATTCTTACTTCCTATTTCTGAAAAATGGGTGTCTTCCTTGGTATTGTATAACATTAACAAATAAGGGGGTGCCTGGGTGGCTCAGTTGCTTAAGTGTCTGACTTTGACTCAGGTCATGATCTCACGGTTCCTGAGTTCAAGCCCCACATTGGGCTTTCTGCTGTTAGCACAGATCTTCTGGGGAGCCTGGGTAGCTTATTTGGTTAAGCAACTGGCCCTTGGTTTCTACTCGGGTCATGATCTCACAGTTTCATGAGTTGGAGCTCGACATTGGGCTCTACACACTGACCGAGCACAGTGCCTGTTTTAGATTCTGCCCCCCCCCCCACTCTTCCCCCTCTCATGTTCACTCTCTCTCTCTCTCTCAAAATAAATAAATTAACTTTAAAAAATTTTAAAAAGCAAAGAAAAATAGTCAGACTTTACAAAATCCTATTCAAAGGTAATGAGACAACTTAATTTTCCTAAACCTTCATTCTAAGGGGCAAGCTCTGTGAATATTCAATGGTTAGCTGATGGCCCTGTTAGAGTGGAGTTATATACCTTTTAAAACCACATTAAGTTTTGATATTTTTGATATAGCTGATTCTGTTTAAAAATGTTTTTAGCAAGTCATAAAAGAATGATGTGTAAATATACTAATTAATGTCAACATTCTTAAGGAAACCTATATACATTTAAGAAAGACTCCCTCCTACTCTATAAGCTTTGAATTGGTAATATAACTCAGATGAATAAATAAACTCATAAAGGCAAAATAGTTCAATGCTACCATCACCTCTGCTTTTCCCCCTGCTTTGCAGTAAATGTTAAAGCCAGTGCCAATGTTATTCTTTATCTGTCTAATATGAAAACAATTGACATGGGATTCTATTAATATTACTCATGATTAAAATAAGAAGTAATCATCAGAATACCAGTAAGCAAACTTAGACTTATTTAAACTTGAATTTTAATAATTAAGCCTTTGTGACTAATCGAACAACTATTTGAGTAATCAAGTGTATTTTACATTTAACAAAACACACAAATCCCATTCCAACGAGATATTTCTAAGCAAATAATACTGTGTCATGCCAATAAAGACAATATTACATAGTGGGTTTCTGTGGGGTTAATTGGAAATTCTGATACTTAACATTTCAAAGCCTATAACTTTAATTTAACATCCCTTATATTTGTAATGCACTCTTGTGCTTCACATTTTATAAAGTAGTTTACATAAATGGCCTTTCTGTTCCTTAAGAAAATCACTTATGGGGGGCGCCTGGGTGGCACAGTCGTTAAGCATTCGACTTCAGCTCAGGTCATGATCTCACCATTTGTGGGTTCAAGCCTCACGTCGGGCTCTGTGCTGACAGCTCAGAGCCTGGAGCCTGCTTCAGATTCTGTGTCTCCTTCTCTCTCTGTTCCTCTCCTGCTCAAACTGTTTCTCATTCTCAAAAAAATAAACATTAAAAAAAAATGAAAGAAAGGAAAGAAAATCACTTATGAGTTGTAAAGCATGAATCCATACTTTCATTTTAAAGATGAGTTGTCTAATGTTGGGAATGTGTTGTGCTGTGCAAAAGCTCAATATAGCCAGGAACCAGAACCCAGGCTTACAGATTCCAAAATTTATCTTTGTTGCATTAGGGCACATTCATTGTCCTGAAGGTAAATAAAATAGTTGATTTTCAAATGAAGACCCAAAGGACATTTTTCTTGACTAGTTTTGTTATTTAAGGCTAGAATTTTTTTCTCTGTAAATCATTCAGATTCATTTTTCATTTTATTTTGTAGTTTGAACTCTTCCTATGATGTATCAAAGAGGAGCAAATAACCAGGAGGAAGAATTTTTGATGCTAGAAGGATATTTGGAAGGTTTAATTCATCAGTTTACTCTCTTACAAACAAGTATGGATGTGTAGAAACCTGGCATCTGAGTTCACCTAGTAAATTGCATAACAGATTATCAGGGAAACTGGCAGGTTGTTTAACTTCTCTGCTTTGAAGTTTTAAGTATAAAATGAAGATTATAAGGATGCCTCAGATAATTATAAGAAAATTAAATAGATCAATCTTCATAAAACTATTTATGGCACCTAGTAAGCATTATCAGCATTAGCCATCATTAACTATTATTAATAAATGTTACAGCAGTAATATGTATTAACTGATGTCCTTTAGTAAACGATTTTTTAAATCACATACAGTTAAATAAACTTCCATTTTTTTTTCTTTCAAAGGTATTCACAATATCATTTTAAAGGCTGAGGTTCTCAAACAGCAAGGATAATTTTTACTAAGATTAAATAACCTCCAGGGTGGGAGTTCAGAAACGAGGGTGAGTCCTGAGTGTGTTTTGAACTTACAGATATTCAGACATTTTGACCCAGAAGCGTCCTGGCAGTTTCAGACTAAGCGTAGGGTGCTCTCTTTCTTCAATAATTGGCACTTAAAGATAATAATTACATCAGTCATGCTGTCAAGAAACATGTAGTATTTAGACTTACTGGGAAAAAAACCAACAACTTATTAAGAAAGAAAATTCTGTTAATAATGTTAATCTTCTTTTAATGTCCCTGGGCATGTATCAACACAATGGGTAAGCATATCTGAGGGACTAAATTTCTCCTCGGTCCATGATTGTGCTCTACATGCTCATAACGGAGGTGTCAGTCTTTGGGGGAACTGACAATTTATCATTGGCTAACCATGTTGATATATTGCCTGTCTTTTAAAGGATATTATTCAGTTAGAAAAACGATCAATGGCCAATTTTATTTTCTTTAAGTTTGTTTGTTAGTTTTTTGTTTGTTTGTTTATAGAAAGGGAGAGAATCCCAAACAGATTCCACACTGTCAGCACGGAGCCCCATGTGGGTCTCAGTGTCACAAATGGAACCATAAGATCATGATCTGAGCTGTAGTTGGGTGCTTAAGTCGCTGAACCACCCACATGCCCCAATGGCTGATATTAAAGTGAAGAAGGGAAAAAAAATTAAAGGAAAGGAGAGAGAATAAAGTTAGATCCCTTTTAGTTGCAAGTAATAGGTAAAGAGAAGCAAACTTTGGACTGTGGAAAAAAGCAGAAGAATTTATTTAGTGAATGATTAACCATTTCACACAACTGAAGGACAATTAGGACAGTACGGAAATACCGTAACAAATTGTTTTTATATCCTTGTCATTGTGGGGCATAAGGCTGTTGAGAGTTCCTGAATTTTACATCTCTAAATCAATCATCCCCCCAAAATTGACTTGACTTCCTTCTTTACTCAAGCCACGGTTCCTAGTAAAGGGACTCACTGGCCTGGATTCAGTCAGGTTGGAGTCTCAATACCAGTCACTCTGACTGGAGTGGGACAGGGTAAGAGGAGGGTGTTATGATTAGCCGGGTTTGGGTGGTCAGGGATCTGGGTCACCACCAATTTGTTCTTGTTCCAACCATGTGAAAGTGAAGAGAACGGTTTCTAAGAGAGGAGCACCAGACAGATAGCCCTAAAACATTCCCCTGGAATTGATTTGTTTATTTAATGTTCATGTAACTAGCATCTACTGTGCAACACATGTGTGCCAGACAGTGTTCTAGATGTCGAGGATGTGGCAACGGACAAAATAAACATATTGAACCTATGGAAACCTTGCATTATTTTTATTTTTAAAAATGTTTTGAGAATGCTATGGTAACTACTTCCATTATTTTACACCCACCTCCGGAGTAAAACTATCCATTTTTTTTTCCTTTTACCTGGAGCAAAACTTCCTTCTTATACCATTCAGTAGGCTGAGCACAGTAAGAGATTTGGTCTAGGATGGTATTTAGCTACATTTGGTTGGTCAAAGGTTGACATGGGCCCATTTCTATTTAGTCATTTTTACTCACTTTTTTTTTCTTTTTAGATATCTCAAGCTATTGCTTAAAGTAATAATTTACTACTAATTTAGTAAAGAATAGCCCTAAAGCTTTATTTAGAAAGATTGTGTGAGACTCTTACATGATAGGAGATCTTGCGTGCCAGGCAGGGCCTCTATGAAGTTCATTACTATTTATTAGGGATTTTTGCTCAGGTTCTGGGAGGTGCATAAAGGGCTAGACAGCAGTCCACAGGCTGGCAGAGTAGGATTTAACTCATAGAGGGAGGATGTCGAGGTTTAATTCCCAAGGGAAAAAAAAATATAAAATGACCAGCTTTGGGTAAGGAGACAATTGCAGTCCTGCCAGGATCTCAGAAGTGTGATTAAATGACAGGCACTGTACAGTGTCCTGGGACATAAAAGGCATTAGTAGCAGAGAGTTAATACTTTGGAAATAGCACTCAGTCAGTAAAAAGAAATGAGATGAGGTCTCAGTTCAGCTAGGAGGAACAAGAGTATAATCATCTGTAAAAGAATTTCATTGGATTCCTTTCACAGGTCAGATGGGCATCCAATACTGAAACTGTCACCTATTATAAAAAAAAAAAAAAAAACCCTGAGGGGGCACCTGGGTGGCTTAGTCAGCTATGTATCTGACTCCTGATTTTGGCTCAGGCTATGATCCCGCTCACGGCACAGAACCTGCTTGGGATCCTCAGTCTCCCCTCTTTCTTCCTGCTCTTCTCTCTCTTTCTCTCTCTCTCTCTCAAAATAAATAATTCATTTTTAAAAACCCTGAAGACTTACTGAAAGGAAGAATAAAGAATATCATTTGCTCAATTATTAATGATATGTTAACATTAAAATTATTCATCATTAAGAACAAATAATTTTAAACAGAATTTTTAGCAATCTACTAAAAAATCACCTAGAATCTTGCTAAATTCGTGATTTTAAAAGTGACTGAGAAAAATGTACATTTCTAAATCAAATATGTGAGAGGCTAAAAATACAAAATAAAAAAACAAATACTGTCATGGATCAGGTTGAAATAGTCTTTTGTTCATAGTGGATGCTAACAAATATGTTTAAACAGAGTGTGTCTAATATTGGTAAGTAATCTTACTTTCTTCGGTGGCTTAAGGTGGAACATCTAATACATAGAGCATTCATCAGCCTATAATAAGAGGGTAACAAACAATATGACAGTGGACAAATTTGAACGGCAATATTTTCCATCTATGCATAGAATGTACTTCAACATCACTTATTATCATGCTTAAAAGAGATATGGGAACTGTTAAATTGCATACTACTTGCATCTGGAAAAATACTATTTATTTAAATGAATTACACTGAATTGTATCGTGAGGATTTGTACAGACTAGGTTCTTTTTGACCCAAATATCCCCCAACATGAAAGTCTTTTGCATGTTTGTCAGTATTTCTGCATTCTGAATGTAGATTGTCTACCCAGAATCATCAGCATCAGACCCATGGAGTATGTATTTCTCTATATGGAACTTCTGTGTTTTTCTATAAGCAAACCTCTATGCAATAACCACAATTCTCGTTGCATTAGCAGTGAGGTTGTCACAATCATTCTAGCTCATATACAGTTGATATTAAAACCAGGGTTTCTCACAAGGTAAGCAACAGGGAAATTACATTTCCTAGATTCAAGTCCCCTGCACAATTTCCAGTGATGTAGCATCAACATCAGGCTAGGAGTTTAATTTTATGACAATGTGTTTACAAATATATTAAGAGTGGAATTTTCAGCACCCTGAATGGGATTTGAGATGCATTTCTTGCTTATCGTAACCGCGGATGCTTGTCTAGAGCTGGGTCTCTTGGCAATAAGATGAAAATGAGTCCAGTGTTTATTTTTGTTCCTCTTTGGGTTAAACTACCACATCTCCCACACACAAAAACCTAGTCAGATGATGTTTTAAGTGCCGAAAGGACACATTAATTAAATGTTAGAAAATAGATGCTCCAGAAAGGATATCATTCATACAGAAAGCTTCAATAAGGAGTCCATTTTGAATACTGAGAAGCCCCCAATGAAATACAATATAAATTACAGTGGCTTATCAGAATCAACACACATCTAACAAACCATTTGACAATTCTCCATCTCATCATCTGAAATTAAAATCCATATATTTTTCACTAAGGTCCAGTCCCAGGTGTCATATATTTTTGATGGGTAAACCTTAGTGAGCTATTACTTTGCATAACATAGTATTTCTAGGTTTATTCAATTCTGTTTTATTGTAAACTTTGGGCTTTGGGCCCTGTACAATTTACAGTAATCAGTTTAAGGACTACAGTTTTCTAAAAAATGTAAAAATTAAGGTCAAGTATGTAGTAATCTTTAATAGAGAAAAATCCTTGAAATTTTTTTTTGGTTCAAAAAATAGAGGCATGTTGAAGGACATTTGTCGGTAACGATAGTGACCCTTGGAGTCTGTCTATAGCTTCACTGCTAACGCACATTTTAGAGAGATTAATAACATTTTGTCTTCCTTTGAGTTTAGCCTCAGTTGTCTGGTATGTTTTGTGCCTTTCTCCTTTATGAAACCCATTTCCTTTACCTTGTTGTGGGTCAAATCAGCAATTAGAAAAACAGAAAACTGGGGCGCCTGGGTGGCTCAGTCAGTTAAATGTACGACTTCAGCTCAGGTCATAATCTCTTGGTTCATGGATTTGAGCCCCGCATCAAGCTCTATGCTGACAGCTAGCTCAGAGCCTGGAGCCTGTCATCAGATTCTGTATCTCCCTTTCTCTCTGACCCTCCCCTTCTCAAGTTGTCTCTCTCTCTCTCTCTCTCTCAAAAATAAATAAAAAAACACTATTTTTTTTAAATCAAGTGAGAAAAAAAGAAAATCAAAGTAAAATGTTTTTTTCTACCTTAAAAGTAACCAATAGTTTTTATTTCCACCTCACTTAATCTTGCTGGACTTTCTGACAGAAATTTGAAAACTACCAGAGAAATGGGCCCACAAAAGGCAGCATCTGTTCAAAACAGAATTAAACCTTTGATTTGAATCTGTGCTGGTTTATTTTGTGGAAATTATCAGATGAGATTTTTGGTACCAACTCGCAGTGCTGAGTGGGAGAAAGAAGAGAGCTAAAGAACTTGGAAAGTATAGCAAGACTGTTGAAATGAGTAGTTATGGAGATTAATCCATAAAGAGAAAAGCAAATAGCTAAAAATGAAAAAGAAGAGTAAGAAGGAGGTCTTGCATCTTGAGGGATAGTACTTCTGGAGATACTCTTTATTCTACTTGGTGCCCAGAGCCCTGAATTCGGGCTTTTCTTCTTCTATAACAGGGGGAAAAATAATTAGCATTGCTTTTTTGTTGCTGCTGTTGCTATTTTGCTCTCGAACCAGAGAGACTTGGGTTTAGATTTAGTACTTTGCTCTCACTGTGTAACCTTGGACAAGTGAACAGATCTCCTTAATGCTCACATTTCTCATTGGTAAGTGGTAGCTAAGGATACTCACCTTGCAGAGCTATTGGAAGGAAGAGAAGTAAGATGTAGTAGTAGGGCTGGGCACGTCTAAATGCTAATAAAAGGGAACTATGTGGTTGGTGAGGCTGCTATAACTGATAGAGACCAGATGGAGAACTGGTACCAATCTGAAGGTGAAATCCTCAGGACAGAATCCAACACACTCTGAGAGTTAATCATTGCTGAGATCCGTTCCTGGTTGAGAAAATAGGCTGGCAGGGGACACTGACCTGGGATCAAAGATTGGATCTGGGGCTGTCACTAACCTGTGGCCGGAGAGTCATCTCAGAGGCCTAGGGAACATGAGTTAAAGCCGAGGGCATAGACAGCCAAGGAGAAAGCCCAGCCTTTAGAGCAGGCTGAGTCCGCAGAACCAAGGGAGCACAAAGGTTGATGACATACATAAATTGATGAAGGTCAACAAAGGCAATGCACTGCAGAATCAGAGCCAACCTTTCCCTGCTAGGAAATGCTGGCTTTTAGAAAGAAATAAAGCATAACTAACATGGTCCAAAAGGACTTCTATCATCCTGCACCAGACTTCTCCCATAATTCTCACATGGAGCCTTTGCTGTCTTTCCCTCTGAGCTCCCACCACATAGGCTTTGAGGATCTTCAAGCATCACGCACCTTGTACAGGAGGGTTTTTGCTTATGCAGCACTTACAAATATCTGCACACCTTCGATCTCACTTTAATGCTACTCTCTTAGGGAATTCTTTTCTGCCCAAATCTCTAATCCTTGCCAAAATAATATTTTGTCACCCTGTCCCTTTTTCTCTTAGTCAATAGTAGTAATTTTGTGAAATTGACTAAATGTTTAATGAGTGATTTAAAGTTTCTTAACTTACTTTTTTTGGAGGAGAGAGACTTTGCCTACTGTATTCAGCAAGTTCTTATTTTATCAGTGTTTAGCATGGCAGCTTGCATAAAATGAGAAATTAATATATATTTGTTAAAAGAGTGAATGAATAATTATCAGACAGACAGAGGTAAGAGCCTAAGACTATAAGCTTTAGCAGCAACAATAGATGATCACGAAAATCTATTACCTAGGACAAAAGGGAAAGGGGGAAAAAAAGAGCCTAAATGGAGAATTAAATAGAACTTTCCACCAGTCTACCTAAAGCTAGAAGTTTGTCAATCTATTAGTGGAATACTCTGAGGCTCAAAAATCCTGCATTACATTTTAGGCTGGTAATAAATTAGAGGAAGAGAATCTATACATAGTTTGCCCTTACATTGTCTGGTTTTGTTTTGTTTTGTTTTTCTCCCCCCAGATCTGTCTTGGTGATTGCTAAACCCGGATTCAAATAAACTTTAGTTATAATAAAAGCAGGCATCTGAACTGTGTAAAGCCATCTTGTTAGTGATATCTTTGAAAATAATGATGCTTAATATTACTCTCAGGTATTGAGTAATCTCATTTATTTTTCTCACTTAATCCTGCTAACCCTTTGTGGTAAACACTATTTAAATTTTGCAGATGAGGATATTGAAGTTCAAAGAAGTTAAGTAATTTGTGTGAAGGTATACAGCTGTTAAGGAGCAGAGCTGAAATTTGAACCCAGCTGTAAGTTCTTGCACAGCTCATGCTCTCAACTTTATGCTGTCCTAGACATAGTATATCTGGTGCACGACTGTGTGTTTTGCTTTATTAGTTTTGTGAAGAGGTTATAAAATGGTATCCAAGTAGGAATTTTTTTCTATGTGTCAGAAAACCTGTATGTTACATATTCACCTCAAGAGTCTAGTCAGCAGGTCAAGGTTTTATCTATGTAACCTATTTTTTCTTTATTTCCATTATGATTTTATGTAAATAAAATGAGAAGAGTATACAAACAATTTGAACTAGCTGAAGTAGTAACAGGAAACAGACTTTCCATTAGTAGATTTGGAACTAAAGTGAAAAATTTCCAAAAATGTTAACAGATTGCATTAAGGTTTGGTACACTAGAGAGAGTAAATCTAAAACAAACAAATGAACAAAGCAAACACACAAATCTAAGGCAAATCTAAGACATGTTACTTATATTTCAATTTATTTCTTTTTTCTGTCTTCTTGTCTGTCTTTACAGTTTGGCTTCTCTCATGTTAATTTTATCTCAACATTTAGTCTTTCTTCTTAATTTAATACAAATAATTTTCAGATTGATGTCTTTCTGTGTTTCTTTCTAGAATAACATTTTTTTCAGGTCAAGCCTGCATGTTTACAAACCTTTCTTCAGGTTCCTGCGCATACATTGCTGTGAATTTCCATAGTCTGCCTCTTCCTGCCAAATACTGAATCTAGATTATGCTAATCATTATTCTTGCTTGAAATTATGTAACTTTCAATGAAACTGCACCTTGCATTTATTACTTGTTCACAATCAGCTACCAAGTAAGTAAAACTCTTACTTCTGCAATAGAATTAGACAAAAGTGAAGGAGCGGATTTCTGACTCTTTCATACGCAGCAATTTTTAAAAATTCTTTTCTTGGAAAAGTTTACATAAATAAAATGCATAAATCCTTAAAGAGGACTTTAAGAAGAGTTTTGATAGGGGCACCTAAGTGACTCAGTCAGGAAGCAACTGACTCTTGATTTTGGCTCAGATCATGATCTCATAGTTCTTGGGTTTGAGCCCTGCAATGAGGCTCCACATCCAGGCAGATGTGGAGCCTGCCTGGGATTCTCTTTCTCTGCCCCTTACCCTCTAGCTCACTCTCTTTCTCTCAAAAATAAATAAATAAACTTAAAAAAAAATAAAAGTTCTGGCAATTGCATACACTCATATAATCCACACCCCTATTAAGGCATATTGATCAGCCCAGAATGTTCCTTCATGTCCCTTTTCCATTGGTCCTCCCCAAACTCCAAAATAAAATGTTTGCCTTTTTTTTTTCACTATGGTTTGCTTTTACCATACGTTAAATAAATGCAATCCCACAGTAAGTACTCTTCATTATCTCATTGGTTCCATGTATCATACTATCTGTAAAATTCATTCATGGTGTTACTTATAGCAAAGATCCATTTTTTAAGTCCATTTATTTATTTTGAGAGAGAGAGCATGCATGCACGTGCAGAGAGAGGAGGGGAAGAGAGAGAGAGAATCCCAAGCAGACTCCATCTTGTGAGTGTGGAGCTCAAAGCTCATTGCAGGGCTCAAACCCTCCGACCTGAGCACAAATCAAGAGTCAGATGCTTAAGCCACTGAACCACCCAGGCTCGATAATAGAAATTCATTTCTATAATAGAAATTCATTATAGTTTTATTGCTGAATAACATTCCCCTGTATGTATACCACACATTGTTTTCCATTCTCCTGGTGTTGAGATTCAGGTTTTCTTCCAGTTTCTTCCAGTTGAGGCTATTAAGAATAAAGGGTATATGAACATTCAAGACTTTTAAAGAAGATATGTTTCCATTTCTCTGGGGTAAATATTTAGTCATGGAGTTGTTGGGTCATGGGCTAGGTAGCCATACATCTTTATAAGACATTACTAAAGTGTTTTAGATGCTGAGTAGCAGTGTGTAAGTGTTCTAGTTGTTCATATTCTTGTGAGCATTTAGTGTTGTCAGTCTTTTACTTTTAGCCATTCTAGTAGTTGTTTAGTGGTATTTCATTGTAACTTTAATTTACATTTTTCTGGTGACTGCTTATGTTGAGACCTTTTAGTGTGCTAATTGTCTAATTGTTTAGCATCCTTCCACAGGATGTATTTTAGTCTCCCCCCTCCCACTGTCTTATTATTATGGCAGGAGTTCTTTATATGCTCTGAATATAGGTCCTTTCTCAGATATGTGTGTTTTGCAAATACTTTCTCTCAGCCTGTGGCTTACTTATTCATTTCCTTAGTACATTATGAGAAGAAATACTTTTTCATTCTAATAAAGTTTTTAAGTTTATTTTACATGATGATTGCTTTCTGTGTACTATCTACAAAATCTCTGCCTAATTGCAGATTGCAAGATACTCTCCTTGTGTTTTTTTCTAAAACCTTTATAATTTTAGCTTTTACTCATTACTGTTGTGAATACAAGGTTATACTTTGCCTTGGGGTATATGAATACTCAAAGGATATTATTTTCATGTCAGTTATTATTAATAAATAATAGTAACCTAACTCTTTTGTAAGTACTTGACTCCATTTCTCCCTTCTCATTTTCTAGAGGGAGATATTTAGATAAATACTGTAAGTGGGTTAGAGTCTAGACAGAAAGGAGAAACCACCTTTAGTGTATTTACTACTTAGAATTTAATTCAGAACCGATTTTGAGGATGTTGTGGAGGCAGGAAGAGCAAAAGGAAGGAAAGTAAGTTTAACTGAAGATTAGTGACTGTGGAAACCAGAGCTGGAGGGGCAAAATGGCAGCAGAGCTTTCCCAGCACTTGAGAGCTCTGGGAAGATCTTGTCCTTAGAGACAAAGAACTGGGAGCTTCCCACAAAAGCCTTTGCTCTAGCACCTGCAGGATCACCTTCTGATCCTGCTCCATCATTGCTGCTGATGTCCCTGGAAACAGGAGAGAGAGGTCACTATTCTCTTCCTCCCCTCTTCCAATATCCCATCCATGCCTCTCATCTGCAGAACCTATAAAAAAAACTGTTAATGGTGTCTGTAGGGGAAAAAAATCTGCGGGTTTCTAGCTATGAAAATATAGACCAGAATGCATAAAGATAGGAATTTAGATAAATTGCAGAAACAATTAGCCAGCATATGAAGCACTGAGTCTCATTTCATTAAATAGTTTTGGGGGCTGCAGGACTTCAAATTCACACTCATTGTGTTGATCCAGAAGACCAATGGACAGTATATGTTTGTTTGAGGTGCTTGCCATGACTCCCAAAGGTCCTATGCAGTCCATTTAGATCATGAACCAAACTAAAACCTCAGTAAAATACTAGTCTTATCCTTACTCCTCCCACAAAATATATATCAGGACATAAAGTGAGAGCCATCTGCTGAGGAAGTCCTGAGCAGGCAGATTCCCAAGGTCCTCTTTCATGTTTATTCACAGCTCCAGGGTTTCTCTCAGGTTTGGGGTCATTGGACTGCTGACTGGAGCAATCTCACAGCTCGATGTAGCCAGAAAATATTTGTGGAAGACAAAAATATTACTACTAAGAGCTCTTTCCATATATTGCTACTGAATAATACAAACAACAAAGGTGAACCAATTGAAAACATCTTGGGGAGGAAAAGCACTCCAGAATGGTAGTGGGAGGAGCTCTGCAAACTCTTTCCCCAGAAAAATAGATATAGCAGGTAAAACTTGAAAAAAAAAATCAAGTCTCTGGAAATTGTCTTAAGCAAATTGAGATGTATTTATTCAAGAAAACCTTCTAAGTTTGGGTAAGAATAGTAAGAGTCTATGGAAGTCAATCCATGGTCCGCGCCCTTCCCCCACCCAGCTCAGTGTGATAAAAATTAAAAGTCTTACTCAAGGCAGGCACCACCAAGAACATGGATACCCTTAGGAGTCTAACTGTATTTGGGGAAAAACATACATGAGAAATTGAATCTAGAGGCTCCTGGGTGGCTCAGTCAGTTGGGCCTCTGACTTCAGCTCAGGTCATGATCTGACAGTTTGTAGGTTCGAGCCCCACATCAGGCTCTGTGCTGACAGCCCAGAGCCTGGAGCCTGCTTCAGATTCGGTGTCTCCTTCTCTCTCTGCTCCTCTCCCACTCAAACTGTCTCCCTCTCTCTCTCAAAATAAATAAATAAATAAACAAACAAACAAACAAACAAACAAACATAAAAAGTCTTAAACAGGGGTGCCTGGGTGGCTTAGTCAGTTAAGTGTCCGACTTTCGCTGAGGTCATGATCTTGCGGTTCGTGGGTTCGAGCCCCACGTCGGGCTCTGTGCTGACTGCCAGCTCAGAGCCTGGAGCCCGTTTCAGTCTGTGATTCCCTCTCTCTCTGACCCTTCCCTGCTCATGCTGTCTCTCTCTCCTAGAAATAAAACATTTAAAAAAAATCTTAAACAAAAGAAGTTGAGTCTAAAGGCACTTTCAAACAATGGGGATTTTAGCTAAGAACCACCCCTCTCCCACACAAGGCTCTACATAAGCTTCAAAGACTGGAGTTTAAGATTACTTCCACAAAGGGGTCAGACATTAATTTGATCAGACTGTGGAACAATGTATGCTCCAGGGTGTTATAAAGAAGAGTAGAATCAGCTAGCAATTAGTAAGGGCCAATATCTGGGTATGATACCAATATGGAGAGACAAGCCAGAAACTTACAGGAGGATACGGGAGATCAGCAAAGACAACTGAGTAGCTCAGATATAAACCCTTGTCCGGGGTTCTGTGTTGACAGCTCAGAGCCTGGAGCCTGCTTCCATTCTGTGTGTGTGTGTGTGTGTGTGTGTGTGTGTGTGTGTGTCTCTGCCCCTCTCCCACTCACACTCTGCCTCTCTCTCTCTCAAAAATAAATAAACATTAAAAAATTTTATACAAAACCCTTGTTCAGATCCTTCACTGGTGAATTCTAACAAATATTTTAAAAATTACACTTAGAATTTGATGGAGGAACAAGGGGGAGAAGAAGGGCGGAAATGGTGGGGGAAAGGGAGAGAGGCAAACCATGAGAGACTCTTGAATGCTGACAAAAACTGAGGACTGATGGATGTGGGGGGGAGGGGGGGAGGGGCATGGAGGAGGGCACTTTGGGGATGAGCACTGAGTGTTATGTGGAAACTAATTTGACAATAAACTATTTGTAAAAAAAAAAAAAATTACACTTAGAATTAATAGGCAAGTTCAGTAAGTTTGAAGAGTATTAGAAGACCAGTAATACAAAGTCAATTATCTTTATACACACTAACAATTAACAATGAAAATAAAATTAAGAAAACAATTCCATTTATAGTAATATCAAAACTAATCTTAAAATTTAGGAATATATTTAACAAAGGAAGTCCAAAACTTGCCCTGAAAGCTATAAACCTTTGCCACATATTGAAGATTTAAATAAATAAAAAGATATTTCATGTTTATTAATCAAAAGACTTAAATTGTTAGGATGGCATGATTCCCAAAATTGGTCTTCTGCTTCAGTGAATTTCTATCAAACTCCCAGGTATCTTTTTTTAGAAATTAATAAGTTGATCTTACAATTTATTTGAAAATGGAAGGGACCCAGAATAACAAAAGCAATTCTTTAAAAAGAAGAACAAAGTGGCACAATACATACTTCTCATTTTCAAAACTTACTACAATGCTACAGTAATCCAAATAGTGTGCTGCTAACATAAGGATAAACATATAGGTTATGGGACAGAATTGAGAACCAGAAATAAACCCTTACATTTATAATGAGCTGATTTTTTGACAATGGTGCCAACAATCCAACGGAGAAAGATGGATCCTTTCCTGATACCACGATAAAAATAAAGTCAAAATGAATCACAGATCTAGAGATAGATTTAGTGACAACTAAAACTGTAAATCCTAGATTAAATTTACGAGTAAATTTTCATGACATTGGGTTAGGCAATGATTTCTAGATAGAGCACTAAAAACACAAAGAGTAAAAGAAAAATAGACAAATTGGGCTTTATCAAATAACTTTATGTTTCAAAGAATATAATTTAGTGCTCACTTCGGCAGCACATATACTAAAATTGGAACGATACAGAGATTAGCATGGCCCCTGTGCAAGGATGACACGCAAATTCGTGAAGCGTTCCATATTTTTGGGAAAGGGAGAGAGGCAAACCATGAGAGACTCTTGAATGCTGACAAAAACTGAGGACTGATGGATGTGGGGGGGAGGGGGGGATGGGCATGGAGGAGGACACTTGTGGGGATGAGCACTGAGTGTTATGTGGAAACTAATTTGACAATAAACTATTTGTAAAAATAAATAAATAAATAAAAAATAAAAACTTAAAAAAAAAAGAATATAATTTAAAAAGTACAAGGATAGCTCACAGGAGAAAATGTTTGCAAATTGAATATCTGATAAGGGATTATTATCCAGAATATATAAAGAACACTTAGAACTCAATTATAAAACATAACAAACACCCAAAAAGAAAGCAAATTTTAAAAAGAGGAAAAGTGAACAGGCATTTATTTAAATATATATATATTTAATATATATTTGGCAGATATACATATATATGTATATCTGCCAAAATGACCAGAAACCACAGGCAAAGCTTTGCACAGTGGCAATATTGTAGCCAATAGGGTTTATCTGAGGCACGATTATTGCTAATTGAAACCATAGGGAAAAAAATATTGGCTAGGAGTTCCTCAGTATATTAAACAGAATTACCATATGATCTCCAGCAATTCTACTCATGAGCAATTCTACTCATGTGTGTATAATGCAAGAAAATGGAAAATATATATCTGTTCAAAATCATTAGCATCATTATTCATAATTGCCAAAAAAAGTAAAAAACATCTCAATGTCCATCAACTGACAAATAAATAAATGAATTATAATATACACATGCAATGGGATATTACTCAGTAATAAGAAGGAATGAAGTACTGAGATATTCTCTAACATGGATAAAACTTGAAAATATTATTTTTAGAAAGAAAAGCCAGTCACAAAAGACAACATATTGTATATCTTGACTTGAAATGTCCAGCATAACTAAATGCAGAGAGACAGAAAATAAAATACGGTATAGAGTTTTTTTTGGGGGGGGAGTGAAGAAATATTCTACAATTATGTAGTGGTGACCATTGCAAAAGTCTATGGATATATTAAACACATTGACTTGTATACTTAAGCAGATGAGTTTTAAGGTATCTTAATTATATCTCAATAAAACTTTAATAGCAGACAAGAAGTACTTGGGAAAATTCTATTTTATTCTTAAACATTGTAATGCTTTTCTTGGCTCTTCTCATTTATATAAATGCCTATAAGATCCATGAGGATGAGCACTTCACATATATATTTTCACTTAATCACAATAGCAATTCCATGAAATGAGTGTATTATTACCTCTACTTTTTAGACAATATAACAAACACTGAGAAAAATGAAAGTCATTATTTTTTTTTTTAATTTTAGAGAGAGAGACAGACAGTGTGAGCAGGGGAGAGAGAGAGAGAGAGAGAGAGAGAGAGAGAGAGAGAGATCCCAACATCAGGCTTGATCCCGAGCCACCCAGGTGCCCCAAAAATTGCTTGTTAAGTTCACATCATTGTTAAGTCTCATAGCCAAATTCTTGTTCTTAGCCATTATGCTGCACTCCTTCCCTGCCCCTCAAATATGGCACCTAACTGCTTCTGACTATAAAGGGCCAACACCATTGAGTATTGTACAAAATTTCTATCCTTCTTGGGGAAATTTAAAAATTTTCAGACTAATATTGTATTACTAGTCTCACAAAGGGGATTTTAACTGGAAAATAGTAAATTTGTAATAGTAAACAGTACAGATTGCTTGTTAGCTCTAATGTTTTGGCACGAAGGGAGGTGTGATAAGCACATAGGATAATTCATAGTGCCCTTGTTTTATCTTTCTTTTCAAATATGACCACACATCAAATTAGACTCATTTCTAAATGCCTTCATGGATTCCCTACTGTTATTTGCACAGTGTGTGCATGATGTAGGTTGTAAAAATACAGATCATGATATTGAACTCAAGTAAAGGAAGACATTATCAATATCAGCTAATGATGGTCAACAAAATGAAGAGTGATGAACAGTGAATCAAGAGAGGACATATGTACTCTTCCAAATTGGAAAGCGATTTGGTTTAGGTTTACTTTTAAGTGAGATCACTCATTTCTAACGTCCCAGAGTTGTATATATAAGATTCAAGGACAGACCCAAATAATACAGATTAAGTACGCCTCTACAGATGAAAAATACAATGGCTCAAAAAGTCATGCTTTATCCAAAGTCGCAGAACTAAGCAGAGATAGAACCAGAACTAAAATCCAACTGTCTTGGTTCTCTGCTGGTTCCAATGCTGCCATCTCCCATTTAATCCCAGGAGACAGAACATTCATGTCATGTGGATATGCAGCCTTTATTTTTACTAGACAAAGTAGGAAAAATATTTTTATCAAATGATGGTTAATCATATTTTATAAAGAATTATTAATTATGTCCCAATTAGATCGTATATTTATTTAATCATTGCTTTCCTCCCTATTTCTCCAGAGGACAACCTATCCCTTGCTCTCTGTAGCCCCGATGCATAGAAGTTTATTTTAGCAATCATATATAATTAAAGATGACAGTTAAAGATTAGGGAAAAACATGCTGCTTTAAGAGATCACTGGGGCAGTCAAAAAAGCATGACAAAAAGGTAAAAAATAATATTCTCACAAATATAAAGTAAAAACCTCATTTAAAAATAAAGTTTGAAATTTAAATGCAACTATCCTTTTCCCGGTAATAGCAACGAAATTTTAAAAATCCCTTTATCAAATCTGACAGGGCCACCAATACTCCTGTGATAGGACAACATTCTCTTCTTTAAGTTCTTGGATCAGAGAGGATGTTTTCATGAGAAACTGTTTATGTTATATGATAGGCTCTTTCAGCATTAATTCTGGTTGTTTTTTGGCATCAGTTCCCATTTATAGAATCAACTAGGATAAGACATTGTAAGCTCTATCTTTTTTTTTTTTTTTTTTTTTTTTTTTTTACAATTTGTAAACTCTACCATTCGTTTGGTTGCTACTTTCTACTTGTTGATATATTATTTTACATTTTAAATGCTTTTGTCCCTTTAACTAGATTGTGCCTTTCTCTTCTTAATCTGAATATGGTTAATTTATGATCACAAATTAGTAGAATGTGCCTCTGATATAATCTATAATCATTCATTTAGTTATTGGCAACAAACTATTATCTGAGAATCAAATGGTAAATCTAATTGTCTTGGTTCCAATCCCGGGAGAAAAAATGAACAAATCGCTTCAGAAAAAGAAAAAAAAAAAAAAAAGACATTTTGGCAAGCTACCACTCTATATTTAAGGTTCCCATTTACTTTTTCAAAAGGAAGTCTCATAAAATATCATTCCTTCATTGCGGATTTGTCACTCTTATTGTCCTTTATAAAAACCATACAAATTATGAAGGTTCACATGGTCTCATATTTTGATCTGCTTCTCACCTTTACCTTCATCAATGCTGAAATAAGTAGAAATATGAGTATAAAAGATGTATGATGAGGGGCGCTTGGGTGGCTTAGTCGGTTAAGCGTCCGACTTTCCGGCTTTCGCTTAGGTCATGATCTCGCGGTTCGTGGGTTCGAGCCCCACGTCGGGCTCTGTGCTGACTGCCGGCTCAGAGCCTGGAGCCTGTTTCAGAGTCAGTGACTCCCTCTCTCTCTGACCCTCCCTGCTCACGCTGTCTCTCTCTCTCTCTCTCTCTCCAAGAAATGAATAAAACATTAAAAAAAAAAAAAGATGTATGATGTTTCCTTGAACTGCCAAGACAGATTTAAACTGTATAACTATATACATATATATGTATATATATTTCATATATGTTATTTTATATGTAATATAATTACATTTTTTCACAAAATTACTAAATATTTAGTATAAAAATTATGGAAATTATAGGAAATTATTTTTAATCATCTATACTTTCATCACTTAGAATTAACCAATGATAATATTTTGTTTCTTCTAGCCTAAATAAATATCTCAAATAAACATTATATGTATACTCTCCATGCTTATCATAACCAACTGGAAATGCACTACTTGCCACAGAGTCAGAATAATATAAAGATCATTTTTTAGCAGAGCATCCAATTAATATGATGAGAAGTCTAAGGGTAGCATAAAGCTTGATCTTTATGAATTTGAAGTGGCATGTTCAGTTTAGACAGATTAATTAAAACAACCAGGTACATGTTGTTATCATATTCAATTCACATCTTCCAGTATTAAGGTTGTATTAGGTTTATAAAATGAAGAATTAATCCAGAGAGGTGCTAATTAAATGTAAATAAAGGCCATTATGAACTTCTCAATGGAACTCAATTGGTATTATTATATTAAATAAAAGTGGTGTCAATCAGATGCCCAGGTACATGGCTTCTCTTAATTTTCAGTTTAGGTTTTTCAAAGAACTATTATTAACTAGATAAATTTAATTAAATATTCATAAAAAGCTTTGCTGACCATTTACTTGGATAGTGTGTAATATTCTGCAACATAAACTATTTATTCCCTCAAAACAAAGATTTGTTTCATCAACAAAATGGCTTTAGACTATTATTCATATCAAGCTGTTAGGTTCAGCAGAAAATTCCTGGAGTATAATTTCAGTTGTGGATCTTTTCCAGGAAAGTGATCCAAGCATATTTCACAGTTTGCAAATTGTACTATGAAATATGTTCATAGTTCCCTTTCTCATTCAATTTGTTTTGAACATATCTAAGTGTCTGTAGGTACTAAAAATAAATCTTTAAAATGGATTTAATAAATGTATGATTACAAATTTCATGATAGGAGAGAAAATATATTTAAATGGTAGAATTCTAGTCTTGATAATAAGTGCCTCTGAAAAATAAGTTTGATATATTATAATTAATAATTATTAGTTTAGGCTGAATAGTGTCATAATTTATTTGCTATTCTTCAGTAAAGTGGAAAATTGCAGTCAGACTTGTGCTCTTACTTTGGCTACTGTGCATTCTTTACATAAAGCATGTGGTTAATTACAATATTAGATGATTTTGAGAAATTTAGGTTGCCTGCCCACAGGTCTAGGGCCCAAACTTGCAAATGCTTTGTGACTTCTTAGCTAAACTATGATCATATTTGATGGTGTCAGTCAGATTAGAGTGTTCTGTCTTACTAAATTGAGTGGTCTCCCATTTCCTTACATTAAAGATTTATCTCCTAAGTAATAATGTTTTAAACATATGCATCCAAATAATACTTCTAGCTAGTAATATTGTAAGTTTTCAGTAAGTGTTTATTATTTTGAATGGAACTTAAAAGAAACAGAGACTAAACTTTCTATTTTCAAGAAGTTTAAATTTCTTATAATGAGACTAAAAAAAAATTAAATGCAAATAAATAAGGACCAATCCTGATACAAATGAAATCTGAAACATTGTTAGAAAACTGAAGGCATTACATAATTCTACATACTAGGAAGAAAATAGAATTAATCTTCTATACCTGCTTTATCCATCAGCATTTAGAACTGAAATAATATCATGTATTGTTAATGGAACAATATATCAAAAGACAAGCAAATACAGACTAATTATCTGTGGAATAATACTTTCAAGTTGGAATTTACCATAAATTAATCTATTGTTTGAAGTTTTGCATGATGACATTTTTGCCTTTTTTGTTTGATTTGTGGTGTTTACCATGCTAACTATGCCAACAAAGAAATTCTGGCATATTCTTTCTGTTACATACTTTGAAAGACTTTTCTCAGGTCTAATTTTCACAGGTCAAGAATGTAGGACATCTTTCAATTAGATTTCAAGCCAAATAAAAACTATCAATAGCATGTTTCTAAACTGAGGGCTGGAGATTTTGGCCTACTCTTTAGACAAGAGGAAGGAGGTCAGGAGTGTTGTTTTCCAAAGCTTTCTATCTTCCCTAAGCCCATAAATGAGAGTTTCACCAGATGAGGAGATTCCTCACACAATGACAATTATAAAATCAGGGAATTTTCAAATGTGATGGTAATGTTTTATCAAAGATTATAGACATGTTTATGGTAGAAAGCAAATCACTCTGGGATACATTAAATTTAGGTAGAAACCTTATGACTGCTACTTCGTAGATGGCTGACCTCAAGTAAATTGTTTAACCTCTTTTAAAATATAAGGATAATAGAAATCAGTATTTAAGATTATTGTTAGAATAATATGCAACTGCCTAGAATGGAGCCTGGCAAAGAAAGGGTGATCAGTAAATAGTATCCATATTATTTTTCTTTTAAATATTTATTTATTTTAAGAGTGGAGGAGGAGCAAAGAGAGAGGGAGGTAGCAAATCCCATGCAGCCTCCACATTATGAGCATAGAGCCCTATGCAGGGCTTGAACTCATGAACCTTTGAAGTCATGACCCAAGGCAAAAACCAAGAGTCAGATGTTTAATTCACTGAGCCCCTAGAAACAGTATCCATATTCTTACTTGATCAATATATGAAAGGCATTTAATGCTTTGAGAAAAAAAGGAAGTCATGGTTACATTCATACATTATTTTTAAAAACCTTCACAGAATCCTACTACAGTGGAGTCAATTTATCAAGAAGATATAGCATTGTAAATATTTGTGCATCTAACATAGAACATCTAAATCGATAAAACAAAAATTACAGATCTGAAGGGAGAAATAGCAATACAATAATAGTAGGAGTTTAAATATCCCACTATCATCAATGGGTACATTACCCAGACAGAAAACCAATAAGGTCATATTGGAAGTAAACTATGTGTTAGATGACATGAACCTAACAGTCATTTAGAGAACATTCCACTCAATAACAACAGAATATGCACTCTTCTCAGGGATACTCTTAAGATCGTATTTTAGGCCACAAATAAGTCTTTTTTTTTTTTTTTTTTTACTTTTATTTTTTTATTTTTTTACAAATAGTTTATTGTCAAATTAGTTTCCACATAACACTCAGTGCTCATCCCCAAAGTGCCCTCCTCCATGCCCCTCCCCCCCTCCCCCCCACATCCATCAGTCCTCAGTTTTTGTCAGCATTCAAGAGTCTCTCATGGTTTGCCTCTCTCCCTTTCCCCCACCATTTCCCCCCTTCTTCTCCCCCTTGGTCCTCCGTTAAGTTCCTCCTAATCCTCCTATACGTGCAAACATATGATATTTGTCCTTCTCTGCCTGACTTATTTCGCTCAGCAGAACACCCTCAAGGTCCATCCATGTTGCTACACATGGCCAGATTTCATTGTTTCTCATTGCCATGTAGTATTCCATGGTATAGATAAACCACATCTTCTTGATCCATTCATCTGTTGATGGACACTTAGGCTCTTTCCATGTTTTAGCTATTGTGGAGAGTGCTGCTATGAACATTGGGGTACATGTGCTCCTATGCCTCAGCATTTCTGTATCCCTTGGGTAAATTCCTAGCAGTGCTATTGCTGGGTCATAGGGGAGTTCTATTGTTAGTTTCCTGAGGAACCTCCACACTGTTTTCCAGAGGGGCTGTACCAGTTTACATTCCCACCAACAGTGTAGGAGGGTGCCCGTTTCTCCACATCCTCGCCAGCATCTAGAGTTCTCTGATTTGCTCATTTTAGCCACTCTGACTGGCGTGAGGTGGTATCTCAGTGTGGTTTTGATTTGTATTTCCCTGATGAGGAGGGATGCTGAGCATCGTTTCATGTGTCTGTTGGCCATCTGGATGTCCTCTTTGGAGAAGTGTCTGTTCATGTCTTCTGCCCATTTCTTCACTGGGTTGTTTGTTTTTCGGGCGTGTAGTTTGGTGAGTTCCTTATAGATTCTGGATATTAACCCTTTATCTGATATGTCATTTGCAACTATCTTTTCCCATTCCGTTGGTTGCCTATTAATTTTCTGGGTTGTTTCCTTGGCTGTGCAGAAGCTTTTAATCTTGATGAGGTCCCAACAGTTTATTTTTGCTCTTGATTCCCTTGCTTTTGGGGATGTGTCAAGTAAGAAGTTGCTGCGGTGGAGGTCAAGGAGGTTGTTTCCTGCTTTCTCCTCTAGGGTGTTGATAGTTTCCTGTCTCACGTTCAGGTCCTTTATCCATTTTGAGTTGATTTTTGTGCATGGTGTGAGAAAATGATCTAGTTTCATTCTTCTGCATGTTGCTGTCCAGTTCTCCCAACACCATCTGTTAAAAAGGCTGTCTTTTTTCCATTGGATATTCTTTCCTGCTTTGTCAAAGATCAGTTGGCTGTATACTTTTGGGTCCACTTCTGAGTTCTCAATTCTGTTCCATTGGTCTATGTGTCTGTTTTTGTGCCAATACCATACTGTCTTGAGGATGACAGCTTTGTAGTAGAGGCTGAAGTCTGGGATGGTGATACCTCCCGTTTTGGTTTTATTTTTCAGTATTACTTTGGCTATTCGGGGTCTTTTGTGGTTCCATACAAATTTTTGGATAGTTTGTTCTAGTTTTGAGAAGTATGCTGGTGCAATTTTGATTGGAATTGCATTGAATGTGTAGAGTGCTTTAGGTAGTAATGACATCTTAACTATATTTATTCTTCCTATCCATGAGCATGGAATGTTTTTCCATTTCTTTGTGTCTTCTTCAATTTCCTTCATAAGTTTTCTATAGTTTTCATCATACAGATCTCTTGTATCCTTGGTTAGGTTTATTCCGAGGTATTTTATGGTTTTTTGTGCAATTGTGAATGGGATCAGTTTCTTGATTTCTCTTTCTGTTGCTTCATTATTGGTGTATAAAAATGCAACCGATTTCTGTACGTTGATTTTGTACCCTGCAACTTGGCTGAATTCTTGGATCAGTTCTAGTAGGCTTCTGGTGGAGTCTGTCGGGTTTTCTATGTAGAGTATCATGTCATCTGCGAAGAGTGAAAGTTTGACTTCCTCTTTGCCAATTCTGATGCCTTTGATTTCCTTTTGTTGTCTGATGGCTGATGCTAGGACTTCCAGCACTATGTTAAACAACAGTGGTGAGAGTGGACATCCCTGTCGTGTTCCTGATCTCAGGGGGAAAGCTCTCAGTTTTTCCCCGTTGAGGATGATGTTAGCTGAAGGCTTCTCATAGATGGCTTTGATGATGTTTAAGTAGGTTCCTTCTATCCCAACTTTCTCGAGAGTCTTTATTAAGAAGGGATGCTGTATTTTGTCAAATGCTTTTTCTGCATCTATTGACAGGATCATATGGTTTTTATCTTTTCTTTTATTGATATGATGGATCACATTGATTGATTTGCGAATGTTGAACCAGCCCTGTAACCCAGGAATGAATCCCACTTGATCTTGGTGGATGATTCTTTTGATATGCTGCTGGATTCGATTTGCAAGGATCTTGTTGAGAATTTTTGCATCCGTATTCATCAAGGATATTGGCCTATAGTTCTCTTTTTTTGTTGGATCTCTGTCTGGCTTGGGAATCAGAGTGATGCTGGCTTCATAAAATGAGTCCGGGAGTTTTCCTTCGACTTCTATTTTTTGGAATAGCTTGAGAAGAATTGGGATTAATTCTGTTTTAAATGTCTGGTAGAATTCCCCAGGGAAACCATCAGGTCCAGGGCTCTTATTTGTTGGGAGATTTTTGATCACTGATTCGATTTCTTCACTCGTTATGGGTCTGTTCAGGTTTTCTATTTCTTCCCGTGTGAATTTTGGTAGTGAGTGTGTGTTTAGGAATTTGTCCATTTCTTCTAAGTTGTCCAATTTGTTGGCATATAATTTTTCATAGTATTCCCTGATAATTGCTTGTATTTCTGAGGGGTTGGTTGTAATAAGTCCATTTTCATTCATAATTTTGTCTATTTGGGTGCTCTCTCTTTTCTTTTTGATAAGCCTGGCTAGAGGTTTGTCAATTTTGTTTACTTTTTCAAAAAACCAACTCTTGGTTTCATTGATCTGTTCAATTGTTTCTTTGGTCTCTATGTTGTTTATTTCTGCTCTAATTTTTACTATTTCTCTTCTTCTACTGGGTTTAGGGCGTTCTTGTTGCTCTGCCTCTAGCTCCTTTAGGTGAGCTGTTAGATTTTGGACTTGTGCTTTTTCTAATCTCTTGAAATAGGCCTGGAGAGCAATGTACTTTCCTCTTAGGACTGCCTTGGCCGCATCCCATAGATTTTGAATTGTTGTGTTTTCATTTTCATTTGTTTCCATATATTTTTTAATTTCCTCTCTAATTGCCTGATTGGCCCATTCATTCTTTAGAAGGGTGTTCTTTAACCTCCATGTTTTTGGCGGTTTTCCAGACTTCTTCCTGTAATTGATTTCAAGTTTCAAAGCATTGTGATCTGACAGTGTGCATGGTATGATCTCTATTCTTTTATATTTATTGAGGGCTGCTTTATGTCCCAGTATGTGATCTATCTTGGAGAATGTGCCATGCGCACTTGAGAAGAAAGTAAATTCCCTGGCCTCAGGATGTAAAGTTCTAAATATATCCGTCAGATCCATCTGGTCCAATGTGTCTTTCAAGTCCATTATTTCTTTAGTGATTTTCTGTCTGGTTGACCTATCCATTGCTGTAAGCGGAGTATTAAAGTCCCCTGCTATTAGCACATTCTTATCTATAAGCTTGTTTCTGTTTGTGATTAATTGTTTTAGATATTTAGGTGCTCCCATATTCGGTGCGTAGACATTTATGATTGTTAGTTCTTCCTGATGGATGGACCCTGTAATTATTATGTAGTAGACCACAAATAAGTCTTAATAAACTTAAGGTTGGAATCATATGAAGCATCTTTTCCAACAACAATAGTATGAAACTAGAAATCAATTATGAAAAGAAGCTAGAAAATTTATAAATATGGAGAGACTAGCCAACATGCTCCTGACCGGCCAATGGGTCAAAGAAGAAACCAGAAGAGAAATAAAAAAATATCTTGAGAAAAGTGAAAATGGAGACACAACATACCAAAACTTATAGGATGCAGCAAAACCAATGAGAAAAGGGACGTTTACAGCGATAAGTGCCTACGTTAAGAAAAAGAAAGATCTCAAATAAACCAAACTTTACACTGTAAAGGACTAGAAAAGGAAGAAAAAACTAAACCCAAAGTCAGTAGAAGGAAGGATATAATGAAGATCAGAAAAGAAGCAAATGAAACAGAGACTTAAAGAACAATAGAAAAGATCAATGAAACTAAGTTCTACTTTTTTAAAGATAAAAAAAGAGAAATTTTACTTAGACTAATCCAGAAAAAAAGACAGGACACAAATACAGTTAGAAATTCCTATTATTTGAGGAATTGCAATGGATATCACAGAAATACAAACAATCATGAAAAAATAGTATGGATAATTATATGTCAACAAATTTGACAACCTAGAAGAAATGAATAAATATCTAGAAACATATAACCTACCAAGAATGATTCATGAAGAAATAGAAAATCTGAACAGATGAATTCCAAGTAAGCTTATTGAATCCGTAATCAAAACCTCCCAAAAAGAAGACTCCAGAAACAGATTGCTTTTCTCGTTAGTTCTATCAAACATTTAAGAATTTGTTCCAATCCTTCTCAAACTCTTCCAAAAAAGCAAAGAGGAAGGACACTCCCAAGCTCATTTTATAATTATTATGATACCAGCTCAGCTCCAGATAAGGACACTACAAAAAAGAAAACTATAGGCCAATATTTTTGGTGACTATAAATGAAAAAAAATTCAACAAAATGTTAGCAAACGGAACTTCCAATAGCAGATTTAAAAGATTATACACCATGATATAATACACCAAATTCCATTTGATCATGGTGTATAATGAGATGCAAAGACATTTCAACACACACAAATCAATAAATGTGACATACGACTTAAAAAACTAAAAGTCATATGAGCATGTAATTAAATGCAGGAAAAACATTTGACAAAATGCAACCCCCTTTCATGACAAAACTTTAAATAAATTGAGTATAGAAAAGTGTACCTCAACATAATAAAGGCCATATATGACAAGCCCACAGGTTACATCGCACTCAATGGTTAAAAGCTGAGAGCTTTTCCTCTAAGATCAGGAACAAGACAAGGATGCCCATTCTCACCACTTTTATTCAATATAGTACTAGAAACCCTAGCCAGAGCAATTATACAAGAAAAATAAATAAAATGTATTCAAATTTTAAAAAAAAGAAGTAAAATTATCTCTAGTTGTAGGTGGCATGATATTATATTTAGAAAACATTATAAGCTCAACCAAAAGCCTATTAGAACAAATAAACTAATTCAGTAAAGTTGCAAGATAAAAAATGAACATACTGAAATCATCATTTCTATTGACTAATGATCTTTCAGAAAGAAAAACTAAGCAAACAATCCTGCTTACTATCATATCAAAAATAATAAAATCCATGAGAAAAAATTTAACTAAGGGGATGAAAGATCTATATACCGAAAACTGTAACATCAGTGATGGAAAAAAATTGAAGATGACATAAATAAATGGAAAGATATTCTGTACTCAAGGTTTGGAAGAATCAATATTGTTAAATATCCACTCTACAGAAGGTTCTCTTCAGATTCAATGCACTCTTTATCAAAATTCCAAAGGCATTTTTCATAGGAATATAGCCATGCAATCCTGAAATTTGTACCAAGCCACAGAAGATGCCCAAATATCCAAACCACTCTTGAGAAAGAACAAAGCTGGAGGCATTCCACATTCTGATTTCAAACTGTATATCCAGGCTATTATAATCAAAATATAAAAACCAAAACATAGATGAATACATCAGAATAGAAAGCCTGAAATTAAACCTACACATATACGGCCTTAATTTTTGACAAAGGAGCTAAGAATATATAATGGAGGAAGGATACAGTCTTCCACAAATGGTGTGAGAAATTGGGCAGCTGCATGCCAAAGAATGAACCTGGATCCTCATGTTAAACCATACATAGTAATCAACTCAAAATGAATTAAAGATCTGATTATAAGACCTGAAACTCTAAAACACCAAGAAAGAAAACATAGTGGGTAAGCTCCTTGACATTGCTCTTGGCAATGATTTTTGGATTTGACAACAAAAGCAAAAGCAAAAATGAACAAGAGGGATTACATCAAACTTAAAAAGCTTCTGCACAGAAGGGATGAAGAGACATTTTTCCAAAGAAGACATCCAGATGGCCAAGAGACATGAAAAGATGCTCAACATCACTTATCATCAGGGAAATGCAAATCAAAATGACAATGAGATATTGTCTCATACCTGTCAGAATGGATGAAATAAAAAAACTCACAAGAAACAACAGGTGATGAAGGGGATGTGGAGAAAGGGAAACCCTCTTGCTCTCTTGGTGGGAATGCAACCACTCTGGAAAACAGTATGGACATTCCTCAAAAAGCTAAAAATAGAACTACCCTACAATCCAGCAATTGCATTACTAAATATTTAAGAATACTAAAATACTGACTCAAAGGAATACATGCACCCTGATGTTTATTGCAGAATTATCTCAATAGCCAAATTAGAGAAACAGCCTAAGTGTCCATCAATCAATGAATGGATAAAGAAGATGTGGTGTGTGTGTGTGTGTGTGTGTGTGTGTGTGTGTGTGTGTATTCAATGGAATATTACTCAGCCATATAAAGAGTGAAATCTTGCCATTTGCAGTGACATGGGTGGAGCCAGAGATAATTATATGAAGCAAAATAAGTCAGTCAGAGAATGACAAACGCCGTATGAGTTCATTCATACGTGAAATTTAAAAAATAAAACAAATGAGCAAAGGGGACAAAAAAGAGAGAAAGAGGCAAACCAAGAAACAGACTCTTAACCATAGAGAACAAACTGATGATTACCAGAGGGGTTAGGGTGGGGGGATGGGTTAAATAGATGATGGGAATTAAGGTGTGCACTTGCTGTGATGAGCATCAAGGGTTGTATGGAAGTCTTGAATCATTGTATTGTACACTTGAAATGAATAATACACTGTATGTTTACTATCTGGAATTTAAATAAAAACATAAATACATACATAAATAAATAGCCTATTAACAATAAACACAATTTGGGGATAGATAAAAATGAGATTTAAACAGTAAATAATTTTAAAAAGCCTGGGAAACATTAATAAGTGAATAAGTAAAAAGCTTCTATACAGAAAAGGAAACCATCAATGAAATGAAAAGGCAGCCTACTGAGTGAGAGAAAATACTTACAAATCATAAATCTATAAGGGGGTCAACATCCAAAATATATACAGGACTCATAGAACCCGATAGGAAACAAACAAACAAGCAAACAAAACCCCAAGAAAATGAATAAAATTCCAACTATGCTGTGAGGAGGCTGAGGTCAAAAATGCATAAATATTTCAAAATTATCTCACTGTGCAATACTACTTTTCTTATTTTTTGTTGAAATATAATTAATATGCAATGTTACATTAGTTTCAGATGTACAATGTAGTGATTCAACAATTCTATACATTATTCAATGCTCATCATGATAAGTGTGCTTTTGTTCCCCTTTATCCATTTCAACCAACCCCCAACTTCTCATACAACTTTACAGTCTTCTTTAAGGATTAGTGCATATTTTTACTGACATGTTTACATTTCTTTATTTTTTTATTTCTGTATTTTTTATTTTATCTTTTCATTTTATTAAGATGTAATCTTAGTGTTCCAAGAAATGATGCTGAGTATTGGAAAGTACTCACATTCTTTTGCACACAAATGGGACAGATAAAGGAATTGCTCTTACCTCACGGCCTTTCAAATGAATGTTGAAGCAACAAGTGATCCCACAAGAAAGCTATGAGACCCTTGAAGAGAAACGCATGAAGAAAAATTGATCTGCATGGTGATGAGAGGCTGCAGCATGTGACTGATTGTAAATGATATCTGTAGTATGGAATGGTGTTTATATTGTTTATCACTTGAAGAAACTTATTTAATTTTTCAAATATTTCCCAGTGAACATGGTGAAAATGTTGACCAATTGGAACAGACATCTGAAACATGAGGTCAAACACCCAACCAATCAGAACAGATACTGTCTGTCCCAGAGCATATTGGGCAGTTCCCAGCCCAGCACTTAGAAGGGAAGCTTCTAAGCTCATTTCAACTATTCCATGATGTCGGGCATATCCTGAAGCCAATGTGACTAAGCCAGCCTGACTCATCTCCACTGTATTGCATTCACTCTGTCATCCCAAGGAATACCAGGACTACTGTATCTTTCACATGATTTATATCATTAAGAACCTGATGAAAATTAACTCCTTCTTCAGAAAAAGTGCACGCTGTGTAATGTCACCTACATTACTATGGAGTTCAAAAAGGTTAGAGTCAGACAATGCTGGGTTGAGATCTCAATGGGGTAAAAAAAGATAATACCCAACCTTTAGAGCTACTCAGAAAATAACATGGGATAGTCCCTAACTTATTCACTATGTCCAACTCTCACAGATATATGAGAAAATGTCTATATTTTAAAAGTCACTTATTTGGGGGCACCTGGGTGGCTCAGTCGGTTAAGTGTCCAACTCTTGATTTCAGCTCAGGTCATGACCTCATGGTTTGTGAGTTCGAGCCCCTCATTAGGCTCTGTGCTGGTGGCAGAGACTGCTTGGGATTCTCTCTCTCTCCATCTCTCTCTGCCCCTCTCTGACTCATGTTCTCTCTTTCTGTCTCTCCTCCTCTCTCAAAATAAATACATAAACATAAAAAATTAAAAATCACTTATTTGTATTTGTCAAAAATAAAATTTGTAACACTTTTTGTCAATATAACATTATTTGTATGATATTTCTTTGGTATTTCTTTTCCAAAGCATATTTTTCTTTTATAGCATTCATGTCTCTAAATACAAAATTACAGAATTGGATTGCTATTTTGACAGGAGTGGAAGGAAATGTGAGCATCATATGTATTGCAGCTCGTGATTGTCTAAAAGTATGAAAGATAATTAGTTATGCAAGTTATAGTGTAGCACTTCATGCATACAGCTCTCATTTACCTTCTCTTTTAGAATCTAAGAAATGTACCTGTCTGACTGAATATCTACTATATGTGGAGGCAATTAATGAGTCAAGGTCAGGAGGCCACTCAATATTGACCTTGAAAATAATGAACCAAATAACTGAGGAAGTTTACCAACACACTGTAGGAGTATTTCTTGTAGTTCTGATATTTTCTGAAAGCAAGTTAACATTTCCATAATACTTGTTAACTCATAACTCTCCACTCATAGAGAGGACAAATGCCTCGTCTATTCATAGAATCTCACCTTGAATTTTGGTTGCCTGCTGGGTTACAACTGCTATGTATTCACCATCTACTTGACATATTCTTTTCTTGCTGCAAGAAACCCATACACAGCCCTTGTTTGCAGACTTTGGTTTCACTATTTTATGTATCATATATAACATAGTCAGCATTGTAACTAAAACTATGTATTTATTATTGTTGACTTGAAAATATCAGAAGTTTACTGCATAGCAGGTCTGTTACCCTTGCAGTATGCAAATTTCTTTTTCATGTTGGTCAGCAGTGACAAAAACGGCTTACTACATTTTAAAATTATGTTAACTTATGACTCTTTTAATTTCTCATTCTTGATTCAAATATGTAAATAGCAATGATTTCAATTTCTTATGCTTCAGTGGTTTCTTAGTAGCCAGTAAAAGGAGCTGGTAAGTTTTATCAAGCCATCTTGGACATTATTATAGAACATTAAAGTCTTCATAAACCCAGTTAGCTGTAGTATAGTTTCCTCTTCATAGCTGTGTACCTGGGAAAAATATTGGGGTGAAGCTTCACCTGAAAAGAAAGATAGTTGGCCCTGAAGGGGTAGAAAGTTCAAAGATTTGGGGGGCCCGGGTGGCTCAGTCGGTTAAGCGCCGACTTCTGCTCAGGTCATGATCTCACGGTTCGTGGGTTCGAGCCCCACGTCAAGCTCTGTGCTGACAGCCAGCCCAGAGCCTGGAGCCTGTTTCAGATTCTGTGTCTCCCTCTCTCTCTGACCCTCCCCTGCTCACGCTGTTTCTCCCTCTCTCAGAAATAAATGAAACATTAAAAAAATTTTTAAAAAGAAAGTTCAAAGATTTCACTTCTGCCTTCCAAAGGATTCCACATCATTCAACAGTTTCTTTTTGCCAAAAAAGTGAAGTCCATTTTTCCAAAAACAGAATACTAGATGCTTTAAAAAGTGACACTCATGAAAATTTCCCTTCTTTGTGTTTTTAGTACTCCAATCTTGGAAAAAAACACTTGGGAATATAGTATAGAACAAAACAGACAAATTCCATGCTTTCATTGAGCTTATATTTTTGTGCCAGGAAGTGGATAATACACAAATAAGTAATGTGGAATGACCCATGGTGATAAGTGCTGTGAAGAAAATGAAACCAGGACCAAAGGGAAACCTATGACTATCTGCAGGAAGAGCATTTCAGGCAGAAGAAGCCACAAACGCATAGGTCTGAGGTGGAAGGCTGCGTGGAATGTTTGAAGAATAGCAGGACAGCCAGTATCTCCAGGGCAGAGTGGTTTGAAGAACTGTGGTCAGAATGTTAGTAAAGCGAGGGACTGGAGATTCTGAAGGGCCTGGGAGGCCGTCTGGGTGACTTTGGTTTTATTTTGTGATATTGTAAAATTAATTATTATTGTTTGATTTTATTCTAGAATATTATTCTGGCATATTTATTCTTTGATTTTATTATAGTAGTCACTGGAAGAATTTAAGCACATGGGTGACATGATCTGACTTGGGTTTTATAAAGATCTCTTTGTCTACTATGCTTGGAATAGACTTTAGGGGGGTGGCTCAGGTGGCTAAGCAGCCGACTATAGCTCAGTTCATGATCTCACAGTTTGTGGGTTCAAGCCCCGCATCGAGCTCTGTGCTGGCAGCTCAGAACCTGCTTCGGATCTGTGTCTCCTTCTCTCTGTCTGTTGCTCCCCCTCTCATTCTCTCTCTCAAAAATAAATAAACTTAAAAAAAAAAGGAATAGACTTTAGGACACAAGGACAGAAGCTGCAAGAAAAATTAATCTATTGGAAAGATCTGGGGGATAGCTGACAGTGGACCAATAGCCTAGGTTGAAAGAAGACCTGATATTTTTTGTATGAGGAGTTTTGGCCAGAAGCGTTGTTTTTAAACCATGGATATTTTATGATTTGTGAATTGGAGCCCTGCATGGGATTCTTTGCTGACAGCCATAGACTTCTTGGGATTCTCTCTCTCTACTCCTTCCCCCTCAGACTGGCACACGTGCTCATGTGCTCTTTCTCTTTCTTCTCAAAACAAATAAACTTAAAAAAAAATAGAATGAAATCCATTCCTCACCAATATTGGGGTGGGTTTTTAGATTATGCAGAGAAGATTAATAACAATAATAGCACTACTGATAAGACAATTTAACGTTAGTAGGTTTCAGACACTGTACTTTATTGACAATGAACAAGTCTCATCGCAACCTTATAAAATAAGCCAGACGAGATACTCAGATCAGCCCTTATTATGTAAACTACTTTTTTCCTGCAGGCTATGTAGGTTTGTTTTTGCCTCTTAAGGGTTTGTGGAACCAAACAAACAAAAAATGATCCTTAAGCAATAATAGGAATAACAACACATACATGGTACTTACACTGTGTGAGATACTCTTCCAAATAAATCCTTTACACCTGAAGCCACAAAAAAAATAAACACACACACACAAAATCACTCCATTTTGTAGATGAAGAAACTGAGGCACAGGGAGTAACTTGATCATGATCATACAATTAGAAAGTGGGAGAACAAAAATTCAACTCATGACAGTCTTGCTCTACTGTTCACATGCTTGGCCTCCATACTATAGTACTTCTATAACCAAAGGAAGATTTCTTACTCTTAATGAAAAATATATTATTACAGTGATGATATACAGTGCAGACAAGGTGGTTCAAATTATAGCTCCCTCTTCTAGCTATTGACAACAACAGTCTCACGCCTGCCCTCTAGACTGAGTGTTGGGCAGTAAATTCAGAACATTGTACTATGCAGGTGAGTTGACTTTTATAATGCCTGACCCTTGTGATTTCAACTGTCTTTGCATTTGAGTTAGTTTTACAGTTTCGACAGAAATGTTTGGTTGCTACTCCAAATGGTAGCTGGCCACGTATGCACTAGGGAAGCTCATGCATGTGATCAGTGTTCAGCAAGAAAGTACTGCAGTTGGCAACTGGCAAAAATTCAGTGGGGAAAAGTCTGCAATTAACCATTTCCATTGCCACAGTTTTAAAATGTTGAGGTCAATTTGAGGATAAGCATCATTCTGCAAACTTCTCTAGGGACTAAGTACCTGGACTGGCTCCAAACATCATGCAAGCGGTGTCCAGGCAGTTTTGGCAGTGAGTCATGCTGTTGACCTGCAATCCTTTGCTGTTAGCGACCATGGTCTTCACAAGCAAATGTTGCCAAGCTAATTGTGCTGTGCCAAAATGTAATGATTACACAAATATCCACCAGGCTCCACACTGAACATTGTTTATGATTTAGTAATGCAAGAGTCTTTGAAAACTTCTATTGGCAAACCCACTTTCTGTCTTTCTTCCTCATAAAAACTGAAACCCAAAGAGGCTCTTCAAAGTTGCAGCCTAAGATATTTGAAAAAGTGTTTCAGTGTGCTCAGAGGTGCCTGCTTCCACGAACTGCTGAGTTCAGCCACATCTTGGGAGGACCCTAGAGATATTTCTCCTGCCTATGAACTTGATTTGGAAATGATTAACAGAGGAAGGCTGGAGACCACAGTGGCTCTAGTGGAGCTAAAAAGTTCAGTTCTTAGAATAAAGATTTCATTAAGACCATAGAGTTTGGATATAGACCTGTCACTTTAAAATATGCTTGCTTGACTGCTTCCACTCTGATGTGTCTTTGAGAGGCTTCCCTTCTAGAACAGAAGAGAAGCAGAGCCGCCCCACACATATTTTAAAGTGACAAGTTTGAATATTCAGTGTGAATGGAATCACTGTATCCTAAACCCCAAAGTAAATGTGGGAGCAGAGGTGAGGTGTTCTGTCAGTCTAAGCCTTTCAGATAAAATTGTCACAGGGAATTACCCAAAATAGCCCAGCCTAATTGCTGAAAAGGACTATAGCAGGATGAGGGAAGTATGTGGTAAGTCATTTATATTCCATGAACCATTGGCCAGCCTAGTCTATTTATCAAATATTGAAGGTGCACAGTTAAATTGCTCATGATCAGTTTAGCATGGAAATAGTATCCTATTTATTTTGTTTTAGTCCTATATATAGTAGGCTTCATTGCTTTATTGAATTTTGCAAAAGTCGATACGTGGAAAAAACATAAAATATATAGGTTATACGTAGGTTCTGTGAAAGAGATAACTTTTCCCCATAACTGAAAGAAGAACCTAAGGCATTACTGGTGCCATTTATCATTCCTTCCTAAGTGTGTATTTGGATGGAGGGGGGGTCACGGGCGCCCATCCCGGAGAGCCCGGGATATCCTTCCTTAGCATTCTCATGCGTGAATGAGCCTACATTTGGTTGACATCTATGCAGTCTTTGCTGTGTCTATAATAAAAAGGAAATGGAAATGTGGAAAGGCAGAAGTTTAGAAATTGCTGCTGTTTAAAACAAAATCATTTCTGACACACACGCACACACACACACAAAGGAAATGGATATTTTTTGGAGTGGTGGGGGAGTATTGAAGGGTGCCAAAAATGGCAGAAATGGAAGCAGCATTCATGTGAGGGATTTGCTACTTCCTCAATCGCCGAGAACAGAAAAATTCTTGGCCGTGAATCCCTGTCATATTGGGGCGTCCTCCAGCTTCCGACGTGTGTTCTCTGCATCTTCTCACTGCGGACAATCCCATCTGAATCCACTGTTTTCAACTCTGGTTATTTGAAAACACCCCCAAATGGATGTCTCTAGCCTTGGACTCTTCTAAACTGCAAGCCTAACATATCTGCGCCACAACCTACAGCTTAGCATGTTTACAACTAAACCCAGCCCATTTTTGTTTGTTTTGTTTCTGGTTTTTTTGTTTTGTTTTGTTTTTCTTCCAATTATTTAAATAAATTCAGCTCATTGGTCCCAAACACCTCTTTCCCTACTCCATGCTTGATCCATCTAATTAGAAATCTGGACTCCTGAACTGCTCTGTAGTCCTTTTCTCCCACACCATATTATTTCCCAAGTGTGCATAGTCCACCTTCTGAATATTTCCTGAAGACAGACACTTTTCTCCAATTCATTTTCTATTCCCTCAGTTCCAAAGATAATGTTCATTTCTTGTCCCAAAGGCTGTAAAGCTTTCTAACTGTTCATCCTACCATATATTTAATTCCTGATATCCATCTATCATTGTGATAATTAACTTTGCATCAACTTGACTGGACTAAAGGATATTCATATAGCATTATTTCTGAGTCTGTCTGTGAGGTCGGCTCTGGAAGAGATTCACATTTGAATCAGTAGACTAAGTCAGGAAGATCCACCCTCACCCATGTGGTCAGGTAACATCCAGTCTTCGGAGGGCACAGAGGAAAAACAAAAGGCAGAGCCAGGGCAAATTGTCTCTATTGGGGGTGTTCATCTTCTGCCCTCAGACATCAAGGCTCCTAGCTCTTGGACTGCCAGAGCCTTTACCAGAAGCCCCCTCACTCTGGTTCTCACACCTGGTCTGAATCACACCGCCAACTCTCCTGTCTCTCCAGCTTCCACAGCACAAAGCAGGCTATGGGGTTTCTCAACTTCCATGGTCACAGGAGTCTTTCCTATAATAAATCTCCTTATATATGAATATATCTTCATGTATCTGATTGGTTCTGTTTCTTTGGAGACTCCTGACTGATACAGCCATCCTACAGACTGTGATAGTCTAAAAACATGTTGAGAAGGAGTATGAGGGAAGGCTTATAAAGGGTGAGAAGAAGCTTTTGAGGACTAACTAGATTATTAGCTTGATCATGGCTTTGGATGTATGTATTGCTTTTCATTTTAAAATAGAGATTTTTGGGACACCTGTGGGGCTCAGTCAGTTAAGTGTCCAACTCTTGATTTCAGTTCAGGTCATGATCTCAGGGTTTGTGAGTTCAAGTCCCATGCCAGGCTCTGCTCTGACAGGTGGAGACTGCTTGAAATTCTCTCTCTCTCTTTCAAAATAAATAAAATAAACATTAACAATTTTTAAACATAAATAAAACATAGATCTTTCCATTTGGCCAACTTATTCAAATAATTAATCAACTCAGCCAAAAAGTAATTAATGACTTATTTTCTGGATAAAGTAAATTATAAACTGTATCATTAGGGACTGAAATAATCAAGCATTTTTATCCCTTCTCATTTTCTCTTACTCTCTTGAACCTGCAAAAGAATAACCAAGGCTTAGTCCTTGAACAACTTCTCTTTTCTGTCACAATGTATCATTTGGTAACTTTATCAATTTTCATAGATTTAAATATAATCTGTATGCTAATGACTCTTACCACCCCTCAAAAAATCTTCTTGACTGCTTCCTTTGTGTCACCTGTCTCATCTAGATCATCAGGAAATCTTACTGGTCCCATCTGCAAAATATGCTTAAAAATTCAAACCCTGCACAGTACTCAATTCGTGCCATTCTAGTCCAAGTTTTTGTTGTCCTCACCCAGATTAGTTCATTTGTCTCTTAAGTCATTTTTCTGCTTCAGTACTTGGTCTCTTGAAATCTATTCTTATCTTGGCACCAGAAGTAATTCTTCAGATACAAAATTAATTATGTTGCTCCTCTTCAATAGCTTCCTTTTTGTTAATTTTTAATGTTTATTTATTTTTAAGAGAGAGAGACAGAGTGTGAGTGGGGGAGGGGTAGAGAAAAGACACAGAATCTGAAGCAGCTTCCAGGCTCCCAGCTGTCAGCACAGAGCCCAACACGGGGCTCGAACTCATGAACCGTGAGATTATGACCTGAAATGATGTCAGATGCTTGACCGACTGAGCCACCCAGGTGACCCAATACCTTCTTGTCTCAAAGAGAAAGAACCTATAAATCATTGGACAATCTGATGTCCTTGACTGTCTCCTACTACTCTCCTCTCTCACCCAGCTTCAACCAGAGTGGCCTCTACATTTTTCCTCCAACAATACTGCCAGGTCTCTGACTCAGGATATTTGCACTTACTGTTCCTTCTGACCAGATCCTACAAATATCCACATTGTTGGCTCCCCATTTCCTTCAGATCTTTACTCAAACATGAGCTTCTCAGTGACATCAGCCTTACAGACCTAGTGGTTAAAGTTTGACCCATCCCATCCTCAACATTTTCTACTATTTTACCCCCAATAAGATATAAACTCCTTGAGATAGGAACTTCAGTCTCTTTTGTTCATTGTGGACTTCCAAGTGCCACATAGTAGACTTTAAATTTTATTTTTTTTTTTTAATTTTTTTTTTTATGTTTTATTTATTTCTAGGAGAGAGAGACAGCGTGAGCAGGGGAGGGTCAGAGAGAGAGGGAGTCACAGACCGAAAGAGGCTCCAGGCTCTGAGCTGGCAGTCAGCACAGAGCCTGACGCGGGGCTTGAACCCACGAACCGTGAGATCATGACCCAAGCGAAAGTCGGACGCTTAACCGACTAAGCCACCCAGGCGCCCCAGTAGACTTTAAATTTTAAAAAATATGTAAAATATATTGGTAGTTAATAGAAAGACGTTTGCTGAATACAAACTGAACCAAGAATTCCCTCAAATAATAGAGAATAGTTGACTGATATTCTTGTACTTATTTTAAAGAAATTGAACATTTTTTTCTTTAGCATAGCCATAGTCTAGATGGAGTCCTTTCCTTCACAAATGTGTTTTTATGAAAAGTAAAGAGAGATGGCCAGTGATAACCCTTTAACTCGATTGTACAGTGTACATTACAGTGAAGTTTTCAGTCTTGACAAGAAACTTCTAAATTCTATGTTCTAAGGAGATCATGCTTGCTATTTTGAGGTATCTTCAATGCAGTCAACGATTCTTAGATTCTCTTAGCTCCAAACTGCATCTTTTCTGAAAAATTTGCTTCACTTCTTTCTGGGTCTGGATCATAAAAAATAATTTTGCTATTTTTAAAAATCCCTTAGAAGGTTCTATATTTGTTCCTATGCATCATAAAATCAATATTCATACTATCTGAATATTTATTCTGAATTTGAAGACATTTATTATAATAAGCATGTAAATGATTCTGGATTTGGATATTGAATTAGGCTTTCTTTATAACATATATTAATTTTAAAGTATCAAACACTTTAAAATCATGCAACTTGAAAATCTTTCCTCAGAAGGTAGAAACATATCTCTACTTTAAGCATCTGCTTAAGGAAACCTCTACAGTATAAAGGTGTTAAATATCTTCTCTGCAAATATTTTATTAATTACTATTTTAGACTTCAGGCATAAATTGTGATGACAATGGTTTCCACTGGAGCAAAATAACATGCACAGACCACGTTATAGGTAAATAGACAACAGAAACCTACTGTGCATTTTGAAATTTAGAGTAAAGCTTCCCACAGCTTCAGCAATATTAAGCATTGATGGGTTTTGTTCTATTTAGTAAAACAACTTTTTTAGGGTAGGGAAAATGTGACATTTGAATAAAGTTTTACATTTTGAACAAGTAATAAAAATAAAATTAAGGGTTGCATTTCTAGAGCCGTGATTGATAACAATTGCTCAGTTTAACTGCATTTTATAGGTTAGGTAAGCAGTTTAAATTAAAAAGTGACCTACACAAATACATGGGCTTGAAAAGAAATGAAAGTTAATAGCTTTTCTTCGCAACTCCAAGAAACCTGATGGGACTTTGAATTTCTAGAGATTTGAGATATTAGAAGGATATATTTTGTGGTGCCTTCATATGAAACATGTTTGAAGATTCGTTTTTCTTGGTATAATGTTTCTGTTATGACTACTAAAGCATTCCCTTGGATTTTGCAACATGTTTGAAATATAGTTTATTACAATCAATTATATTGTGAGACATTGTAGATGTTCTCTGAGGATGAGTTTGTAAAATGCACCCTCCTGTCTCTAGATCCTCCATAATTAACAATTTCTCCAGGGAATCACCTGGTTACCTCAATTAGGAGAGCTAGTGATGGTTCTGTAACTCTGAGACGACTAAATACAGTGCTATATTCTGTAGCATATAAATTTTCCATTGTCTACTATGGAGTTGTAGATAATCCAAAATCTAGCGTATTATATCCATTATGGTTTGCTTAGCCAAGTACTAAACTGAACTTACCTTCCTAATCAAACATCTGCAGCTTTAAGAGGAGTTAACCAGAAATGAGCTAAATGATAGTATATACCTCTCTCTATATTATATATTTAAAATATATGAAACAGGTATTTGTTTCAATTTTCAGAGTCTTACAAAATATCACTTGGCCTCTAGAAGTTTTACTGGTTTCTTAACACTCCTGCAAATATCATCCTGCAACTACCAATACTCTTTTTTCAAATCACTGCTTTACTTATGTCTTAGCTTTATTTTTCAAATCATTGGTTTATTTCTATCTTTATTTATAAGGTCGATGAACACGTTTGGTCATTTTGGTACAATTGACTTTCCTTAAGAGAATATGTCTCTCTCCAAAGCTCTTTCACTACCAAATGAATAAAACAGTTGAGAATGCTACTGAGATCTTAAAATAAAATGATTTTTGCTTGCAAAAGTGAGAAATCTTCCAAATTAATCATCTGAAAAATTTTAGTGCCTTCTTCTTCATATATATATATATATATATATATATATATATATATATAAATGGAATGTACTTAGATTTTTCTCTTTTAATCACACATTTTAGGAAACACACACACACAGTAAACAGAAAGGAAAGACAACTGTATTAAACACATAGTGTATCATTAAAAACACAGTGTACCTCAAGCCTCCTGGGTGGCTCGGTCGGTTAAGCATCCAACTCATTTTTGGCTCATGTCTTGATCACATTTGTGAGCCCCATCTCCAGCTTTGAGTTGACAACACAGTATCTTCTTGAGATTCTCTCCCCCTCTCTCTCTGCCCTGCCCTTGCTCACACAGATAGTTGAGCACCTGCTCTCTCAAAATACATAAATAAATCTGAAAAAAAACACCGTTTACCTCAAATTTGTGTTTAAATCAAAAATTTACATATATATATTTATATATACATATGTATATATGTTATACTAAGATAGAGTTGACTAATTTACAGGAAACAAATTTCCTTCCTTAAATGGCATGGTCATTTATTCATATACTTAACACCAATGAATGTGTAAACCAAGAGTTTGCATAATAAATTTTATTTTATTTTATTTTTCTTTAATAAAAAGAACTTTTCTTAATTTTATAGGGAGAGAGTGAGAGAGCATATGTAAATGGGGGAGAGGGACAGAAGAGAGAAAGAGAATCCTAAGGGGCTCCACACTCAGTGCAGAGGCTGGGGATCAATCCCATAACCCTGGGATCATGACCTGAGTCAAGAATCCAGCACTCAACCAACTGAGCCACCCAGAAGCCCTATTTTAAATATACTGTAGCAACTCAATATTTAAAGTCATTTTGGGGCAACTAGGTGGCTCAGTTGGTTAAGCGACCAACTCTTGATTTCGGCTCAGGTCATGATTTCAAGGTTGTGAGATCAAGCCCTGTGTTGTGTCTACTCAGCGTAGAGCCTCTTTAAGATTCTTTCTCTTTTTCTCTGCCCCTTCCTACTTGCACTCTCTGTTTTTCTATCAAACTAAATAAATAAACATATTTTTTAAATCATCTTATGGAGAATATATTTGGTTGTAGGTTTTTTTGGTTTGTTTTTGTTTTTCTGAGAGAGAGAGAGAGTGTGTGAACAGGGGAGGGTCAGAGAGAGAGGGAGATACAGAATCTGAAGCAGGTTCCAGGCTCTGAGCTAGCTGTCAGCACAGAGCCCGATGTGGAGCTCAAACCCACAAACTGTGAGATCATGACCTGAGCTGAAGTCGAACCCTTAACCAACCAAGCCACCCAGGTGCCCCTGGAGAACATATCTGTATGATCCTAAATCCTCTTGTTTCTTGAATAAATCATATTGCAAATTATCTCTTCTGTGCCTTTGGATTTTTATCTAGGATCCTTAAAGTGAAACATTTCTGTGTTAAAAAAAATGTTTAAAGTAATTTCACATAGTAAAAGTGCTCTTGATTCTTAAAATATTCAAATTTGTTCTAAGAATTTTTCCAAAAGAAATTGAATCTACGAAGCTACTTGAAAAGCTGACCTATGGGGGAAAAAGGGATGAAATAAAACTTTAGAAAAATTATTTTCTTTTTTGTATTTAATATGACAAAGAAGTTGGAAGTTGTACTTTTGTTCAAAATATGAAATCTTAAAATTTTTAAAGAATGAGGAAAGGAATATGTCTGAAAGTCTTCAGGTTTTAGTTAGTAATTTTACGTCAAACTACTTTTGAGTAATATCTCCCAGTCTCTCAAACTAAGGGCAGTCAGTCCCTAAATGCTACAGTCTTCCCTGCTCTGTTCACCTCCTTTCCTTGGCATAAAATACTTTCCTATAATTGGCCATATATAACATAGATTAGCACCTGGAAAATTAGAAATTCATCTAGATTGGTTTGATCATCTAATCAATTCACATAGTCTAAGAGTTTATTCTTACCTAGTGTGAACAATTAATCTGCATAATTCTCACCAGTACTCTTAAAAAGGCCATTCTTCGCAAATGCTTCCAAAAGTTTCTTAAGCTTGATGTTACATGATAAGTGTGAATGGTCCCACTGTGTCATGTAACCAATTTGTAGAAGTCCCAAATAAGTGTTTCTGTATACTCTCAAAATTACAATTATGTCATAATGGCCATTTTTATAAGTACCCTGACATAGAATATTCAGATATTCTGATGTAAAAGGAACATAAGCAATATTTATGGTAAATCAGTATTTTAGTATGGTGTGGACTTTAGATAATTATTTCTAATTTTTAAAAGTATCAAAAATGCCTTAGAGAAATGAATAAATTTTAACATATTATAAGTTTTCCTCATGAAAAATAGACTGAAGGGAAAATACTTGAACAAATGATTCCCTTTAGGGGCATATGGGTGGTTCAGTTGGTTAATCATCTGACTCTTGATATCATCTCAGATCATGATCCTGAGGTTCTAGGATCAAGCCCTACTTTGGGCTCCATGCTGAGCATGGAGCCTGCTTGGGATTCTCTTTCACCCTCTTTCTCTGCCCTTCCCTTGCTCACACTTTCTCTCTCAAAATAAATAAACATTAAAAAACATTAAACAACATTAGAAAAATGATCCCCTTTGGTGTATTACAAACACTCTTGTGGCACTTTTTTTTCATATGCTATTCTATACTGGAGATAATTTCATATCAATACATAGTATATTCTTTCTTTTTCATGGCTATGTAATACATTTTATTAATTTCTTACTATGGATATTTGGGCTGTGTATAATCTTTGCTAATACAAAAATGATCCTAATTATCCTTGCGCATATGCATTTTACATGAGTAATTTACATAACTTAGATCTAATTCTGTCAACAATTCAGTAATAGGTGCATATTATTTTCTTTTCTATTTATCAGGAAATTGGAACTCAAGCTAAGTAAATTTTTCACATATACATAAGTAATAAACAAAATATAGTATATAGGCTCAAGATTATCGTATTCAAAAAGTGAAAAATCTCTTTTTCTTACCTGAAAACAAAACAAAACAGAGGGGAAAATAAAGGTTATATGGCTACTAAAGAACTGTACAATATCACATTTGTATTTGTATGATACTACATGTTTTTGACTTATGCTCAGGTGCTCCAGCATGGTTATATTACATGTATGATTGATAGAGGTCTAACTTAGTGTGGGTTCTTAATACATATTAAATAATGAAGGAAGATGCTGATGTGTAGATAAGATCAGAAATAAAATAAATAACTATCACTTTTCAGGACAATACTTTTCATTTTGGAAATATTCAGGTTGGAGAAATAATTATCAGAATTTCCATTATTTAGCACTCTAATCTTATTTGGTGCTCATGTATTTCCTCTGGGGAAGATGCTTCTCAATTATATTTCTAGGATTTACATTTTCAAGTAGTCTTCTTAATATATTTCTGAATACTATAGCTGTTACTGTTTAAATGGTCTAATCTACATGAATAATTTAATTGTAGTAATTTACTCCTCTGAAATACAGAAAAAATAATGTGATTAATTTACTCTTCATTGACTAGAAGCTTGTGTTTCACTGGAAAAACATCAGTTATATTTGAAAACATATATGGCTTTTTGCTTTGACAACTGCCAGAGCTACCATATTCAAAGGCTTGATGATCTATTACCGAATTTGAAAGGGAAAACCACAAAAAATTTACAAGCACACTGCAGAAAGATGTCAAAATTTCCCAGAAGAGGTAGATGTGACTGAATAGTTTAAATGCACTGTCATGAAATTCTAGATACATCGAACTTAATGCAAACGAGTAAACTCATGAATTGGAATGAAGTAACACTTCTTTAAGGATGCAAATTAAAAAGGAAACATCAAAATAATGAAATCTGCCATTTTTTTCTCCACTGAGAAAATTCTTTACTAGATCTCAAAAACAGACTGGGCTCTTTGGAAAACAATGATAGAAAAAAGGTATTTGATGTAGAAATGGGCATTGAGAATTCTCCCCAGACACTCCAGTTAGTATTTTAATAACCTTATAAGAAAACTACTGTAATTAGTTGTATTCGTTACACATAGTTAAATATTCATTAAATCAGAGCATATTGTAGAAGAAAAACGTATTTTCAAAAACATTGTAGAAATCAATGTCACCGTTTGGTTATCTCCATAGATTGGAATAACTCCTTTGTCTGAATATAGGTGTGAGTGAAACTTTCTGTCAAGTATGCTACTCTGATGTTTCCGGATTGTACCCTGTACGTTCAAACACTCAGAAAAATTTGTCAAAGAAATTTTAACAAATTTTTAGATAACCATTTTTAATACAAAGATCATATATGTATACTGTTGAGAATTTGGAGATCACCGGAAGTTACAGAGGAAATAAAAATTCCTATAATGCCATCACTGATGAGTAACTATCCTTAGTAAGTTGATATATGTTCTTCCAGTATTTTTATTACATATAAAATATAGGGTTAAATTGCATTAGAATACTATATAGGATTGTTATGATAGAAAATGAGTGTAATATATAACAATCATGATAAAATTTTTATGTAAACGTTTCTTCCATGAATTAGTTTTTATTCCCCTAGGGTAGATATGTGGAAGAAATTTCAGAAGAAAAAGGTTGAAAGTAGCTGCATGGGGAGTAGGATAAAGGTGGGTATAGCAGTCCTGTGGTAACTACATAGCTCTTCTCAGCTTTGTTCTTTGTTATCCTGAAGCAATAACTCTGTCTTTTGTTTCTTTGATTTACTTATTACTTACCTACAGTATACACTGCGTCCCAATTTTCTAAGACGTGGACCATCTGACCATCTGCATTATCATCTTTTAGAGGACCTCTTCAGATGCAGATTTGAAGGTTCACTCAACATTCAACATGAGAGGGGGATAAGTTTAGTTAGACTCATTTTAAGCTACCTCCTGGATGCTGTTATGTGATTTAAAATGTGAACACCACTGTTGTTGTAGCTGTGACTCTTCTTGATTAATGGAGGAATCTGGAGCTCGAGTCTCTTCTCTCTCTCTCTCTCTCTCTCTCTCTGACTCAGAAAACATGGAAGGACTCATTCAGATTTACTTTGGTTTTAGATCCACCACTAGCTCTATGACTTTGGGCAAGTTTGTCTGAATTCTTATATGTTCAAATGAAGACAATAACACTTCCAATATCTACTTAAATGACTTTTCTAAAGAATTATATACAATATGTTTTGAAATTTCATGATACAAACCAGTTGAGTAGGCACTCAACAGTGTTAGTCTCCTTCATTAGAAGTAAGAGACTTTTTTAAGTTTAGTCACTTATTATTTCTGAGAGAGAGAAAGAGAGAGAGAGCACAAACGGTGGGGGAGGCAAAGAAAAAGAGGGAGACACAGAGTCTAAAGTAGACTCCATGCTCTGAGCTGTCAGTACAGAACCTGTCACAGGGCTCGAACTCACGAACCAGGAGATCATGATTTGAGCTGAAGTCAGACACCCAACTACTGAGCCACCCAGGCAGCCCAGAAGTAAGAGACTTCTAAAGACCAGGCAGGCTTATCTGTAATTTGTTTGCATAGAGGAACTAAAGCCCAGAGAAAATTTGGCTTCTGCAAACATCTGCAGAATAGCCTGATATTCATACATTACAGTTGAGATAAGTTATACTGAGTTAAAGTAAAACTTTGTATTTGGAAGAAGGGTTTCCCACACACAAAAATATATTATGTTTATAGGTCTATGCACAGTGGTAGGTATTATGCACATATGTTAGTCAGTGGCAGGTACAAAGAAAATGTTTGCAAGCCTGCATGGTAACCTGAATTAATTTATTTTATTGAGTACATGCTCCACCATGAACCACTTGTGACATACGTGAGACTAACCCTGCAGAAGGGCCCCAGAGGCTGCACGTAAAAATCTATTGCTGCATTTGCTCTGAGGTTATGCTTCCTTCAGGCTGCTCACAGTCAGTGACTGCTACATGCACAGCAGGAATGTTAACAGAGTCACTGACTGTATGAGCAGCCTGAAGGTAGCATGAGCCCCCTTCTGGGAGAGAAGAGACTCCTTTGTCCTCTGACTTTGGCTTGAGGAGCCCCCTACTGGCCTCATCAAACCTTCCTCATACCATATGGCAATCTAGGATACTTCCCCTCCACCCCACCCTTCATTTTCTTGTTCTTTCATTTGGAGTTAACCCCACATCTCAATCTGACAATTCTCCTAGCTGTTTCTGATTCCTTCCACATTCTGTATCATAACATTTTCCCAGTAAAATCCTGGCACAGTTAATCTCATTTTGACATTTGGTTTTTGAAGAATCTGAATTAGAGTATCTCCTGAAGTTCTTATCCCATCTCATCCAAATTTGAATATGCTTTTCCTTGGTGTCAGTAAATTTGACTAATAAAATCTTATATCCTGTATTTTGGATAAAACATATTGGAGATTCATCCATCCATCCATCCATCCATCCACTCATTCAGTATTTATTGAACATCACTACAACATGTGGCTGATAGTGAGTAGACAAAGAAGTAAACTATATAAATTAATTGCCATAATGAAATCCGTATTCAACATTTTAAAGATAATTTTTAAACAAATGGGGCATATGTGTAAATAAAGTATGTAGGTACAAACCAGCAGCAAAAATACAGCTCAGTTACTAACAAACTGTGGACCCAATAATATGAGCATAGATGGATTCAGGAGAGAGAAGAGCAATGAGTGTAGACATGAGGAGATGAAGCAGGGTGATGATTGTTTGGGGTTGTTCACGGAGCCAATAAATCTTCATATGCTCTAGGCATGCCTACTGAGTAAATACACAATTGCATACATTTACAAAGAGTTTTTTACTTTATGTGCCATGATGTTGTAACTAATGGTGATATTAATTAACTGTATAGTTTGTCATTATTCATTGCCTAAATCAATCAATTCTTGAAACAATTATAATAATATGGGGAAAAACCGCTTTTGACATTAAAAGATATCCTCTTCAAAAGTTGAAACACACTGGGAAATACTTCAAGTATATTAGAATGATAAAGAAAGGAGAAATCATACGTATATGAGGTTGACTTTCAGGAGACAAATGGGATTTGAGTCGGGGCCCTTAGAAATGACTAGCATTTGTCTGGGAACAGAAAGGTTAAAAGGGCATTATAGATGAAATTCACATTTACAAATTTTGAGACCCTCAGTATTTTGTGGTATTCTAGTTACTTTACATGATAGCTTATGTATCCATTACAACATCATTTTGAGCTTGATAGTAATATTTCTATCCTAAACAGAAAGAGAATAAAACTCAGAGAGATAGATTCACGAATTCAAGGTAATATACCTACTAGACAATGGAACAAGATATGCTGATACCAGGAAGAGCATACATGTTTCTCATCCACCCCAGGTATTCCCAGGGATTGGGAACTATCTAATTCATTACTAGTTTGGTCTGTTGGAGGACATTTGTTTTCCCAGGATCCGGTTACTTTATTATCTTTATTTTTGTCATCCCTCAAAAAATATTTGATGGCTCTGTGTACAGAAATAAGGCATATATAACCTATGATCGTAGATGGTTTACAACATCCCTTCACTCAAGACATAAGTGCCCAGCTATGGTGGCCTGTTTACCATGTAGAAAAGATATAGTCAGCATGAAGAATATAGAGCAATAAGTTCCGTAGAGGTAGAATATATAATACATGCATATATATTAGATCCTATGATATCAGAAAGGAAAATTGACTTCTGATGGGGAAGAAGGAGGAAAGACTTTATAGAGAAAGTGGCAATAGATTTAAAGCCCAGTGATAATCCAGAAGTAAGACTTACCAGCAGTACTTCAGACAGAGTAAATGGGGCAGAGCTTTTTTCTTGGTAAGTTTACAGAAACTTTCTTTGAGGAAGGGGGGCAAACTCCAAGAACAGAATATGATAATAAGGATGTATTGATATAATAAACCAAAACAAACAAAAAGATTCAGTTTGGATTTAAACTTGTCACACCCGGGCACCTGTATGGCTCTGTCAGTTAAGCGACTGACTTCGGCTCAGGTCATGACTCGTGGTTCATGGGTTCAAGCCCTGTGCTGACAGCTCAGAGCCTGGAGCCTCCTTCGGGTTCTGTCTCCCTCTCTCTCTGTCCCTCCCTGCTCAGGCTCTGTCTCTCTCTGTCTTTCAAAAATAAATAGACATTAAAGAATAATTTCTTACACCGAAGTTAAAAAAATTCCATGATAACAATACTTCAAATATCTTTTGCCTAGAAGATCTACCCTTTATTACATTGTTTCAGCAGTTTGAAAGCAAGATGTTGTCAGAATGTTCATATTGGACCAATAGCTCCTCCAAATAGGAGAATCCTTCCACCAGTAACTCAATAACATTTTCAGAGGGACCCACGTGTGGAGGGCAAGATCCAAAAGTATATTATAAAAGAAACAAGAAGCCCAGTGCCGCTCTTGAGGAGATTACAGCCCCATGAAGATGCAAGGTAGACCTATAAAATTATAAACCCAAGTGACAGAAACATCTGCCAGATGGAAGCCCACAGCTGTAAAGAGACATTTAGTAAGTGTTCAGTATTCAAGGAAATGGACAGGAAGAACTTTAGGGTGACTGAAACGAAAAGAAGCCAAGTGGGGTTACTTGAGAGATGCTTCATGAAAGAATGGATTTTTGGCCATGTTATGGGAAACATGATCTGGTCGCATAAAACTCTTGTATTTCTTTGTGGTATTCTCCAGATGAACTTTATTAAATTGGTGTGATTATAGTTGTCTTTAGTTCCCTTCTTCCCCCATTTCCTTTAGAGACTAGCCTGGTCAGGACTATTTGATAGAATACCCCATCTCAGTGAGAGATCTGGATCACAGAGCTGTCCTCCATTCTAACGCTAGAATTACTATAACTTTAATATTCTCCGTCTGTTTGTCTTATACCTGACTCTGCTCTCATTCCAACATCAAGGCACGTGGACAAGTCTCTCATCTTCCCACCTTAAGTTCCTAACAATAAGAGTTATTCAACTGTCTCTTCTATCCTTAAAGACCTCCAGAAAGTTCTTTTTTTAAAAAATAATAGGGATAGGTACTGTAGATTTGTATTGTGTCAACTTATCGAAGCCAAAAGTATATTTCTCAGAATTTATCTCCCTGCATCCCTGTGGGCATGCGTGAGATTTCGAAGGGGACATGTGAAGCAGCAGCCACATTCATTTCATCTTTGGAAGACCGGAGCAGGGCATGAGCTCTTTTATAGTGTAAAGGAAATCCTCACAAATCTCCCGGCTTACCTTGTCGATGTGGGGCAGCGGCTATACCTGCAGACTCCCCAGTGCTCACCTTATCACCCTTCCATTTCTATGAGTCTTAGGTCAGGTGTATGCTTAGCACAGCAAGAAAGTGAGCCAGCTTTTTCTAGGTCACCAATATTCATCAAAGGCAGACACTTGGAGAAGGCGAGAGGAACAAAGAAAGATTCCAGTCGGAAGACATGGGCTCTAGGTCACTTTTGTGGATGGCAGTGTGTCCTTGTTGCTACTTACTTCACATCTAACTTTCTTTCCCATCTACCTGCTTTGCTCCAGATGCAAAGAGTAACAGCTTTCATGGACTATTCAACTAGCCACTACCATGCCATAAGAATGAATTCTCTTAATAGATCCATTTCTATATGTTATATGAGGATATATATGGCACATGATATATATTTATACATATCATTATATATTATAACATATTATATATATACATGCGTGTGCATGTGTATTTGTATGTGTATGCATACATATGTATATTTGCTCTGACTGGGACAAGCTCCTTCAGCTTGTTCTACTTGCCAGTACATTATCTTTTTAACCTTGGTTGAAAGAAATGGAAAGCTCTGAACTCTCTGTGCCTTGCTAACTCCTTTCCCTTCCTTCGGCCTGAGCTCATTGGTCCTTTTCCTACAGAAATCTTCCTTACCTTCCTTACAATGCTTTCAAATATCACCCTATTCTACTTCACAGATATTTTCACAATTAACATTATACATAAATACAAATTGAATAAATTTGTTTAATGTTAGTTTTCTTCAATAGATGGTAAGTCACAAGAGGACAGGAATCACAGCTGTGTGGCCTGTTGTCTTTTCCTAGAGTCTAACTGGATGCCTGGAGTATATTAAGTGGCCAAAGAATGTTTATTAGATGAATGCATACCTATTCCATATCCTTGGCTTTTTCATTACCCCCATCCCCCATTCCTGTTGGTTCAATAAATGCATTCGTTTATGTGCATACAGATGTTTGTTATGTATGTTCATTCTATAGCAATAATTGCCCCTACTAATCATGGTTCCTGGAACCTGTTAATTTCCATAGCAGCTCTTCCTCCACCCTCATATAAAACCTTCTTTCTTTGATGTTTTGTTATCCAGCTATAGCCCCTTTATTTCTCTTCATCCTGTTTATCTCCGGACCATTTGTCAGTTCCTCCAGTATCACTTTTTAAAATTAGACTTTCATCATATTTCCATATATTCATTTACACATGTGTTTATTCAATAGATACTTGCCGGGTGCTTACAATGTGCCAGATCCTATGGCTGAATAGTGAAGGACTGGATTTATCTATTCTCTTGGATTTGGGAGGAAATCTTGAGCTAGTTCCATTTCCACCAAAAAAAGACAAGTACCGGGGACTTTCCCTTACATACCTCTATGCCTTCTCTGGCCACCTAAAGTCCCTCTTACTGATCCTTGATGCATATAGGTATCAGGAGCTTTGGAATTGGGTGAGAGTGGGAGTATTTGGGTGATCTTGGAATGTCTCGAAGCACAGATACTTGTGAAACCTTGGAGAGGTGATATGCGGTTAGCTGTTGACACGTACTTTCTCCAGAGAGCCACAGGAGCTTAAGGTATCCCTCAGCACAAGGCAGAGCTATTCTCACATTGTGCTTCCTTGTGATTCACACTGTAGCCCAATTCTTCATCTGTTTTCTTCCTAATCTGCTAATTGCCTTTGAAAATATGACAGGCCATTACTGAATCATGCTTTTTCATTTGCAAAATGGTTTTAGTGGTTGTCTTCTTACTAAAAATCCTTACTTTTATGAATCATAAGTCTTAGTTTTCACAGCTATATTTTTTTTTTCAGAAAAGAGCTTCAAAAGCCCAATTTTAAGGTAAAAGGCTAATATTGATTTTCTTTCTCTCCTTGCAAAACACTTATCACAGCACTCCTGGGTGACTCTGGCTCATTAGAGAGAAAGTCATGGCAAAGGAACTCTAAGAAAGAAAATTAATATATTTGAACATAGTGTCACCACACTATGGTTGGTGAGTTGTGCCATGAATCCAGCTAAGGTTAAAGAACATAAATTTGCTCTAACAAAAATTTTCACGGTTGTGTGAAGCCTTCTTGAACTCAGCTTCCTACAGGAGATGGCAGAGTTCAAGATGAATTACAGTTCAGTTTTTTGCTAGGTAATTAGGCCTAAGGATGAATACTCATGGTTATTGAAAGTGCTAGTGAGTGAGTGATTTAAACTGTAGTCCACGCAGTTCAGGATAGACAGAGAAGTAGGAGAGGCCAGGACCAAACAGAGCAACTGGGAGGGAATGAAGCAGTTAGTAAGATGACTGTTTCTACAGATCACAAAAAATTGTGAGCATCATAGAGTGAAAAAGGTAGAGGAATGTCATAGAATTGGAAAATAATGGATAAAAAAGTCTGTTAAATCAATTTGAGAATCTAGGCAGGGATGGTGACGAATCTAAGTGGATGGAGTAGAAGAAATGGTCACTGTAGTTGAAGGGATAAAGAAATTATGAAATAAACATGCATGATTATAACTGCTTATTTAATTGTCTTCCTGTTAAGTTCTAACTTCTAGGAAGACAGGTATCATGCCTGGATTATTCATTATTATATCTGTAGTTCCTAGCACAGTGCTTAATAGAGTTTTGATAATCAATAAAAAATTCTGTTGGAAACATAATAAATGAAGGAATCATTAACAGGCATTGAAGACAACCAGCATGCGATATTGGAGCAGTATCTGAGTCTGACCACATTAAAACATACTTTCTCTTGCCAACAGGACTTTTTAGGCCTTTGTCTTCTGACTGGAAAGAAACCATTCAAACCTCATCTCGCTATTATATTAATTATTTGGGTCTTGGCTTAGTCATCAGTTTTTATAGGAAGTATTTCCTGTTCCAACATGTTTTAGCTACAGAGCTTTGCCTTGGATTTTCATAGTACCCTAACTTTATTCTTGGACTTACCTTACTTGTTTTAATGCAATTTTTAATAGTATATGTGTATTATTTATACAGGCAAAAAACATGTTTTAATGAAAGAGGATTTAATAAATTATTTAGTGTTTACCTTTTGAGGTAAGATACTAAGAGTATGCAAACATACCATTGGTTTTTATTTTTAATGATCAGAGAGTTGTATCAAGAGTCATTTTTACTTTTTACTACTCCCCACTGATATTTTTAACCTTGCAGTAATTTGTTCATTTTAATTACCTCGGATTTCACAACAAATTTATCTACATCAGTGCCCATTTTCTCCAATTCTTCTTTGGTCTTTAAAATTTTCCTTCAGTACAGCAAACATGTCTAGTCTTCAAGGCTGATCCCTAACCCTCACCAGCTGTTGATTTTGTGTCCTAGTTTATAAGGAAACAGAAATAGTCAGGATCCAAATGGATTTACAACTTCCTACAGGTATGCATAAGAGTACCCATCCTTTTCTCTGTTTTTGGAGAAGAAGGGCCTTTCCCATGCTCAAGGCAGATACTTTGAACTGATTTACCTCAAAAATTACTTCCTTTCTCTCTTCCCATTGGATCTTTGCCCTTACACTGTAAGCATACTCTAGTCTCTTTTCTTCTTTACACACACACACACACACACACACACACACACACACACAATTAGGGAATAATCTTTTGACCTTGAGTCAATACCTCTTTTCTCAGCATGATATAGATGATACATGTCAACTATATTTTCCTGATTAATAATTATTTCTCAATTCACTGACATGTGGTTTTGGTTATCAAAACACTAAAACTTTTCTCTAAAAATCACTAACACACGCATTTCAAAATGGAGTGGAACAAATTCAACCCTTATCCTTTTCTCTTCCTACCACACTGAACACATTCCTGTCTGAAAAATCTCAGCTTCTATTATTCTTGGATTTCTGACCATTCTTTCTCTATCTTTTTATACTTTTTCTTTGACCAATTCTTCAAATAAGATGTGCAACATGGTAGTCATTGTTAAATTTCTTTAGGTCCATATGGTGTTTAAAAATGATTTGAAATCATTACCAATATTTAAAAATTGTTAAATTTTATGTAAAAATTTGGAATTTACCATTTATGAGAAAACAGAATATATGGTAGCAACACTGTGTCCAAATATCCCATGCCAAAAATGGACAGAACTGTATAAACACTGCCTTTTTACACAAGTCATGCACTTTACAAGTCCTACATCTTATATTAACTTTTATTTGCAATCAATCTACTCCACACTGTTACTTGCCCTAATTACGTAAACTAGTTAACTCTAAACATTTTAATTATGCAACACTACGGTAACAATGTTTTTTAGCATTCCCCCATATGTGTATATTTTACATATAAATTATATTCTAATACTAATTTTTCAAATTCTAGAAGTTCTCTTTTATTCTTTGACATATCCTCATTATTTTAAAATGTTTATTTATTTTGAGAGAGAGTCAGAGAGCATCAGCAGGGGAGGGGCAGAGAGAAGGGAGAGAATCCCAGGCTCCACACTCAGTGTGGCTTGATCTCATGACATGAGCTGAAATCAAGAGTCGAGTGCTTAACGAACCAAGCCACCCTGGTGCCCTGACATATCATAATAACAACATTTTATTATGTCATGTATTTCATTTGTTTTTATTTCCTTCTTTTTAAAGAAAGTTTAGGGCTTTTTCATTTTGTCTTTACGAGTTTAATGATTTCTTATAGACTATCCAATTGTTCTATTATTATCTGAAGTTTTTGGGTGGTCTAAACCTTCTGCTTATTTTGTCTGCTCACTTTCTGTCATGAATAAATACTTTTTATGTGTTTCATGATTTCGATATTTTTTCACATCTCCAATGAAATTTTTTCTGTAGGCTCCTATAAAACTTAAGTGGAGGGCATGTTTCTCTAAAACATGGCTTTTGCAGAAGCAAAATTCCAGAATTCCAAAGATACAACTGGTCTGAGACAATGTGTTATGCTGACATCTTGTCTTGGGCATTCCAGGATTACTAGGTGGTAAGAATTCAGTACAGCATCTGATTATAGTCCTATGCACTGGGTATGACTGTAGTTAGAAACTCTCAAGGACAACATTACTTTTCTTTCTATACACTGTTTCTAGGCTGAGGCACAGGCTTCCTTGCAGTCTTCTTGGGGATGCTGGTCATATCTTTCCTAGTTTACCCATCAAAGACTCTGAATTTCATAGACGGTGGTGTCATTTCCTATTTCTACACAGGCATTATCACAATATCTGGGCTTACAAAAATCTGGTACAGCACCCCCTTACCTGCTCTCCACCCTGCTTTTAAGATCTCTCCTAGGGGCGGCTGGATAGCTTAGTTGGTTATGCATCTGACTTCAGCTCAAGTCATGATCTCATGGTTCTTGAATTTGAGCCCCATGTGCTGCTGTGCTGGCAGCTCAGAACCTGGAGCCTGCTTAGGATTCTGTGTTTCCCTCTCTCTCTGTTCCTCCTCCATTCATGCCCTGTCTGTCTCTCTCTCTCAAACTGTTACAAAAACAAAGATCTTCTTGGGGTTTTTTGTGTTTTTGTTTGTTTGTTTTTCGATATCTTAACTGTTGTCTTTATTTCCTGGGGCATAGGGCTATATATTTAAAAGGATATCTGTTATATGACATCTACCTCTTCTAGGCATTCTATAGAAGACTTTTCAGGTGATTTAGTACACCATATTTGCAGAAATAGAAACCCATGTTTAAAATAATATGCAGGCACTACTCAACAATATACTGCATATCTTATAATCCACAAAAAATGAAAATTTAGGAAAGGATGCAATAACTGTTTTATATTTAATGCCAAAAATATTTTTTCTTTCCCTAAAATAATTTTTATTTTTAGCTATGTAATTAAAGATGCTTAATTGTTTTTAATTTGGTTTTTAATCTCTTTGATATAGTGACTTAAAGACCTAGATAAATCTAGTTTAAATGGCTGTCATAGCTGAAAATAATACTTCTAAATATCAATAGATCCATGGGAGGGCAGGGAGAAAACACATTTTCAGTAAATTCTTTTTCATTCCCTCTCAAAAATATTCTGAAATTTATCTTTAAAATGGTATCTTAATGTCTCTCTTCTTTGATATAAACCATTCTTCTTGCAAAGGATAAACCAATAAAATCTGCCATTGGAAGATTTTCTAAAAATACCTTAAAAATTCCGTTTCCAACTTTTATACATTGATATGAAAATTTTAATGAGAGACAAACACCATTTTCATTTACAAAATCATGTAACAATGAAAACATTTCCAAACATTCTCAATGCTGTTTCCATAACACATTTGATTTGGGGTTTTGTTTTTGTGTTTTTAATTTTTTTTTTCTTAATCCTTTATTTATTTCTGAGAGAGAGAGAGAGAGCATGAGCAGGAGAGGGGCAGAGAGAGTGGGAGACACAGAATCTGAAGCAGGCTCCAGGCTCTGAGCTAGCTGTCAGCACAGAGCCCAACATGGGGCTCGAACCCACGAACGGTGAGATCATGACCTGAGCCGAAGTCGGATGCTTAACCGACTGAGCCACCCAGGCGCCCCTGTTTTTGTGTTTTTAAATGAATAGTTTCTGACTTCTTAAAAAATATCGTCTTTACCTTGAAGAGAATAATCAGATATATTTTTTTTTCAAAAATACTTGCTAGAACACATGCTATTGACAACTACTTGTAATAATAATAAAAATCATCAGTTTGAAACTCTGTTTTTGATAAATGAAAATATTCGGTGACTAAAAATTTTATATTGTGTAAATGTTAAACTTTCACAAAAGTAGAGAAAATAGTATAAATAATTCTGTTGTATAAGTCACCCAACTTCAACAACTTTTTTTTGTCTATCATTGGTCTTTGATTCAATTATTTTTAAAATGGATCCCAAATATATTTATCTACAAATATTTAAGAATGTAGATCTAGTAGGTAAATATTTTGTAAGATAATCTAACAATGTTAACAATTTCTTTTTTAAAGATTATGTTCATTGAGGTATAATTTCCATACAACTAAATTCACCAATTTTAAGTATACAGCTTGATGAGGGTTTTTTTTTTTTAAAAGTTATTTGAATAAATTTTAGATTTACAAAAGAATTTCAAGACAGTATGAAGAATTCTCTCATATTCCTCATCTAGTTTCTTCTAATGTTAACATCTTATATACCATGGTACATTTATCAAAAATAAGAGTTTAACGTTGGTATAATGTTATTGACTAAGCTATATTCTGTATTCTGATTTCAAAAGTTCTTCTACTCATGCTCTTATTCTGCTCCAGGATTTAAAGTAAGATCTTACCATGCATTTAGTGGCCGTATCTCCTAGTCTCTTAATCTATGGCATGTTTTTTTAGCCTTTCCTTGTCTTTAATAAACTTGAAACTTCTGAAAAAAAATGAGACAATTTAAAAATTTTTTAAATATTTATTTATTTTTGAGAGAGAGAGCAGGAGAGGGTTAGAGAGAGAGAAACACACACAGAATCTGAAGCAGGCTTCAGGCTCTGAGCTATCAGCACAGAGTCCAGCGCTGGGCTCAAACTCAAGAACAGTTTCTAACTCACGAACCATGAGATCACTACCTGAGCTAAAGTCGGATGCTCAACCAACTGAGCCACCCAGGCTCCCCAAATGAGTCAATTATTTTGTAGAAAGTAACTCAACTTAGATTTTTCTGATATTTTCTTATAATTAGATTGAGATTATAGTTTCAGTTGTAGAATACCACAGAAGTGCTATGCCATTCTCAGTGCATCATAGTAGGAGGTACATGATGTCCGTATGTTCTATTACTCATGATATTAATCTTGATCACTTGTGTAAGGCGGTATCTGCCAACTTGTTCTACTGTAAAGTTACTGTGATAAATCTTGTTAAATGTGATTTTGGCATCTTTAGAGATCATCATACTTTTTTTTTTCTTTGCTCTATTAAATGATGAATTATATTAATTGATTTCCTAATGTTGGACTACTCTGCACCCCTGGAAAATACTTCACTGGGTCATGAGTCAATTGCTCTTTTTAAGTACTTTGCCATGAGGTAACCAGAAAATCTTTTTTTAGTACAGTAGATTTTCAAGGTCAATCCCATCTCATTAGAAAGTATTATAATTCTATTATTTAAGATAATATAATTTGGAAATCCACTTAACGAAGAACTACCTTTGAATACGCAATAAGTAAATGAATTAAGGCCGTTTCACTGCCAACCCTTCCTAACCGAGGAGCTCCCACTTCTGCTTCACGGTACTGATATGGCCCACCTGACCTCTGATCTGGGACCAGCCCTAGTTGCTAGGGACAATCTTCCTATTACTTATTAATGAGGCTTAATCTAATCACATTGCTCGCTGCTGAAAACTCATCTGTGGCTTACAAACCTTACTGGACCTGTCTGCTCAGCATGCCCTGTGAGGCTACCTCAAATTGGCCTTTAGTACATTCTCAGTCTTCTCCCTTTGTTGTCACTTTTAGCCTCTCACAGTCCCTCAAGGGCATCATGCGGTCAACAATATATTTTTCTTAGGTTATTGCCTTTCCCAGAATGCCCTTCCCTTCTTGTTTCAATCATTTTGCAACACTCTATCCAGTCATTGCTGCCTCTGGTAAATCCAGAGATTATCAAGTTCTGAAAACATTTTTTACTGTTGTCTGGCTTCCTAAACAAACTGTAAGATTATAGAGGCCAGCCTTTGTTTTATCATGATTCCAAATCCAGGTCTTAGCATAATCCTGGTGCATAAATAGGAGGTGCTTAATAAATGTTTGTTGAATGGAACTGAATCAAACTTGACACTTAGAAAAAGTTTTGATTTGTTTGATATGATACAGCTTTTATGAAACCACCAACTGACCGGGAAGAAAGTGCCCCTCAAAGAAGGCATATTTCTGGCATTCTTTTTCACTAACATTTGCCTTTAATTGACTAATTTAAAGTCTTCCTTTGGTTGGTTATTTGCTCCAGAAAAGGCAAGTCCCTTGATAGCCACATTCCTTTTAATTCATTTTCTGAGTGTTGGGGGGAGGGGGTGGATAGAAAGCCCTTTATTTATGAGCCTTACAAAACATTCTTATAACATCTGATGCACAAATATTGATCCAGGAAGGTGTTACCTCCTGTGGTTACCCTGTGGGTTTCCACTTTGAATTGCCAGGGAACTCACACTGAAATAGGAAAGTAATGTCATGTTATATGTCCTTTTTCTAATACTTAGCCCTGAAAGTCATATATTTTTTTAAGCTCACAATAATATCTGCAGACATCTAATGTTAGCAAAATAAAAGAAAACAGTATAGTTTAAGAAAACTTTTGCCTTTTTTATTTATTTTTTTTTTCAAATAGTTTATTGTCAAATTAGTTTCTACATAACACTCAGTGCTCATCCCCAAAGTGCCCTCCTTCATGCCCATCCCCCCCTCCCCCCCACATCCATCAGTCCTCAGTTTTTGTCAGCATTCAAGAGTCTCTCATGGTTTGCCTCTCTCCCTTTCCCCCACCATTTCCGCCCTTCTTCTCCCCCTTGGTCCTCCGTCAAGTTCCTCCTAATCCTCCTATACGTGCAAACATATGGTATTTGTCCTTCTCTGCCTGACTTATTTCGCTCAGCATAACACCCTCAAGGTCCATCCATGTTGCTACACATAACTTTTGCCTTTTTTAAAATAAGGTTTTTTTAGTTGGCACAGAAGTTAGCTAATTAATCTGTAGTAATTAATGACAAACTTAAATTTAAAAATGGTTGCATTTGTTAATAAAGAATTATTTTAATGATAGAATGACTCATAATTTACTCCTTACAAAATAATGCTTTGTTCTTACAATCTGTGCATTTAGCTGAGAAAAGAAGTATAATATTTATGCTCAGGTTAAAACAGAAATAGCAAGAGATTTTATTTTTTTTATCTATTACCAATATCCATTTAACAATTCCTTGGCATTTGGCGAGTCACAATCAAATCCCCCATCAAGAGTGTCAAACGACTTTAAATTTATTTCTGTGTAAAAATTGTTTCAAAATTGTTTTAGTTAACACTGAGATAAAATTTAAGAAACACTCCAATCACAGTTACTGTAAATTTAGATATAGTGGCTCCATGCTATAATGAAAGTGTAGCCAGTGAAGTAATTTCAGGCAATAAAATATAAATAAAATAAATAACATATAATATAAATAAAATATAGATTTCCACACTTTTACAAAGCTCCAGTTGCATAGGTAGATGAACAGAGGGAGGGAAAGTGGCCCAGCAGTTAATAATAATAAACAATGTAAAACAACTGTCCAAAAAAATGTTTCATTCAATTAAATGTTAAGAATTAGTGCAAGGGGCACCTGGGTGGCTTAGTCGGTTAAGCGTCCGACTTTTGCTTAGGTCATGATCTAACGGTTCGTGGGTTCGAGCCCCGCGTCGGGCTCTGTGCTGACTGCCAGCTCAGGGCCTGGAGCCTGTTTTAGAGTCTGTGTCTCCCTCTCTCTCTGACCCTTCCCTGCTCACGCTGTCTCTCTCGCGCGCGCCTAGAAATAAATAAAACATTAAAAAAATTAAAAAGAAAAAAAAGAATTAGTGCAGTAAACTTTCCCTTGCTCTAAGTGATAGAGCCTGGATTGGTGGTTGAAAACTATAAGGAAGAGGTTTTGATTCAGTATAAGAAAATACTGCTTACCGGGGAGCCTGGGTGGCTTAGTCAGTTAAGCGTCCGACTTTCGCTTAGGTCATGATCTCGCGGTTCGTGGGTTCGAACCTCGCGTCGGGCTCTGTGCTGACTGCCAGCTCAGAGCCTGGAGCCAGTTTCGGAGCCTGTTTCCGGAGCCTGTAACTCCCTCTCTCTCTGACCCTCCCCTGCTCACGCTGTCTCTCTCTCTCCTAGAAATAAATAAAAATATTTAAAAAAAAAAAAAAAAAAAAAAGACGGGGCGCCTGGGTGGCTTAGTCGGTTAAGCATCCGACTTTTGCTTAGGTCATGATCTCACGGTTCGTGGGTTCGAGCCCCGCGTTGGGCTCTGTGCTGACTGCCAGCTCAGGGCCTGGAGCCTGTTTTAGAGTCTGTGTCTCCCTCTCTCTCTGACCCTCCCCTGCTCACGCTGTCTCTCTCTCTCTCTCCTAGAAATAAATAAAACATTAAAAAATTTTTTTTTAAATAAAAAAAAAAAAAAGAAGAAGAAGAAAGAAAGAAAATACTGCTTACCAAGCCTGAAAAAGGATAAGCCTGCTTTGAGAGGGATGAGGTCCATTCATTAGAAGAAAAGAACAGCTTGGAGTATGGTACTCAGAATTTATTAGACTGGCAAGAAATTTTACTAGGACTGTAGTTCCTATATTTGTTCATCTTAGGACTATTTAAATCACTCTTAAATATTACTAATGACCCCAGAGAACTTTTGTCTATCTGGGTTATACCTACTGATATTTACTATATTACAAAATCCAATAAAATATTTTAAACTATATTATTTATCTATTTAAACATAATAATAATAAATATAAATACTATTTTTGAAATAAGATCTATATGCTTTTAACATTGGTGAGAAAATAGCATTGCTTCACATTTTTGCAAATCTCTTTAGTATCTTGCTTCAAAGACGACAGCTGGATTCTCATACCTGTTTCTGCATTCAATCTATTGTAAGATCATATGTTAGCCTCTGGAAAACTCCACCATACACTTGTAAAGGAATGAGAGGTAGAAACGCAAACAATATCCTGCTATTATCATAAAAACAGTTTTGTTTATAGATCCCTGGAAATGGTCAATGCAACCCCAAGGTTTCTGAGAAAACTAACAGCTAAAGATCTCCAAGATCTTTCCAGCCATCATATTCTACTGATTCTATTCTTACCAAGTTATCTGCCTACTTTTGTTGAGTTACTAAACCAAAGTAATATATGATTGTCTCGCTATTTTTACACAAGATAATTAAATATAAAGATGTGTAAGCTTTTTTCCCTCTTGGTTGTTATAACCTGTGAATTTAACAGTGAAAAAAGACACGTAAGCATGCTTATTATTAAAAGTCAGTAAAGTAGATTATAGCTCAAAGGAAAAACCATGAATTACATTTCTGTCTCTAGAATGATTTGGGATATGACTGTAGAAAAGTCAGTTAATCTCAATGATTACACAACGTACACAGTTGTTGTTAGGATAAAAAATAACAATGAAGCACTTTAATAATTCATATTATTTCTGTATCTTTTCTAAATGCAGTGGTCTTTCTGTAATTTTTTTAGCTAGATTTTCTTTTTGCATTTGTGTTTTCTTACTTTTATTGTGTTTTTCAACTAGCCAGTGAATATTTGGCAGAGAGTGACGTAGCCCTTGTGTGTTTGGCATAGGGATTCAGATGACCCTTGAACAGCATGGGGTTAGGGGCCGTGACCTCTACCCTATGCAGTCCAAACTCTGTGTATAATTTTTTATTCCCCCAAAACTTAATAGCTTACAGAAACCTTAACAATAACATACCTTGTCAATTAATACATATTGTGTATGGTATATAAATCATATATTTTATTACAATACACTTGAGAAAAAATGTTAAAACGATAACAAAGAGAAAATACATTTGCGGTACTGTATTTATCTAAAAACCACATATAAACTTTTAGGGCATGTGGGTGGCTGAGCAGCTTAAGCCACCCACACTTAATTTCAGTTCAGCTCAGCTCAGGTCATGATCTCATGGTTGAGTGAGACTGAGCCCTGCATTGGGCTCCATATGACTGTTAGGAGCCTTCTTGGGAGTCTCTCTCTGCCCCTCCCCCACTCCCATGCACTCTCTCTGCTCTTTTCTCTCTCTTTCTCAAAATAAATGAATAAACATTAAAAAAAACACATATTAACTTCTGTTCAAACTTTTATTGTTTAAATATATATATATATATCTTTACTTATGATAAGACCTATCAGGAAATGCAAAGAACATTTTCTGTCTTAACTGTGAGCCCCTTGAGGACACAGACTTCGTCTATTTTTGTATACTTTTGTATTCCCAGGAATAAACTAATGCCTGGAACAAAATAGGTGCTAACTATATACTTGTTGAAAGACTGAGTAAATAAATTGTAAATTAGTTAAAAATTTTATTTTCAAATCTCTATACCTAGCAACTTCTCTAATTTTGCCTTGGAATTGTCTAAATATAAATCTGTGTCCACTTCAAAGTAGTACATCTTAATAGAATATTAGTGTAAAAGAGAGTTTAGGGGTGCCTGTGTGACTGTCGCTTGAACATCCGACTTCTGCTCAGGTCATGATCTCATGGCTCTTGATTTTAAGCGCTGCATCAGACTCTTGGGCCGACAGCTCTTGAGCCTGAAGCCTGCTTCGGATTCTGTGTCCCTCCTCTCTCTGCCCCTCCCCGACTCATACTCTGTCTCTTTTTCTCTCAAAAATTAACAAGCATTGGAGCACCTGGGTGGTTCAGTTGGTTAAGTGTCCAACTTTGGCTCAGGTCATGATCCCACAGTCCATGGGTTCCAGCCCCATGTCGGTTCTATGCTGACAGCTCAGACTTTGGAGCCTGCTTCAGATTTTGTGTCTCCATCTCTCTCTGCCCCTCCCCTACTCGCTCTCTGTCTGTGGCTCTCAAAATAAAATAAAGACATAAAAAAATTTTTTTAATTAACAAACATTAAAAAATAATTTTAAAAAGAGAGTTTAAAGGATATCCATTTTCTAAGGGCACCTGGGTGGCTCAGTCAGTTAAGCCTCCGACGTCAGCCCAGGTTATGATCTCACAGTTTAGTAGGTTCAAGCCCTGGGTCGGGCTCTGTGCTGGCAGCTAGCTCAGAGCCTGGACCCTGCTTCTGATTCTGTGTCTCCCTCTCTCTCTGATGCTCCCCTGCTCATGCTGTCTCTCTCTCTCTCTCTCTCTCTCAGAAATAAATAAAACATTAAAAAATAAATAAAGGATATCCATTTTCTCAATTCAAGAATTCTCTATAATAACCAACCACTCCTCATAAAGGAGGTGGTCTCATTTGACAAAATGGCCATTCTTATGGCGAAAATCTATTCTTCCTCTTTTCTGATGCCTAAATTCTAAGTCCATGTATTTTCAGGTGTCTGTAATTCCTGAGCAGATAAAGTATTATGAACATAACTGCCAAGCACAAATTAACTGTCCTGAATCCATAAAAATAATTCCTGCCTGGTTATTTATGTTGTGTCTATATTGCTTTTCAGAAACCACAACAGAGGCGCTGTGAGCTCTTTGTGTACTGGAGGTGAGACAGCTTCCTGCACTTCCCTGTAGCCACCGTCACAAACCTGGTATATATTCTCAACTTTTCTATTCATGTCCACTATCATCCAGTTGGAAAAACTGGATGCATGTGAAATGGAAAAACTTGAAAAAGCAGAAATCAACCTAGACAGTGTTTTTTAGTTCTACCTCTGTCTGAGATCAGGAAAGTCATGATTTTTGCTCTAAGTTAGTGGAGGAGATGGTTATGCACAAAATATATAACTATGTGTAAGACGTTGAGAAATATTGCTACAGATAAAAACAAAATGAGTACAAAAGACAAAGGCTTAATTCTGAATGGAAGGGATGGTGAAGAACAAGGTTTATGGATTGTAGGAACTGTTGGAATTGAGTATTAATGTCAAGAGAGTAGTAACATTGATTAAAATAAGTATTTTTTTGAACATCTAGTTAATAAATCCAATGAATTCCTATTGATTTTCATTCCACTGAAACTTCTTGCATGATTTGACATGCTGGCTTCCTTCCTTGAAATATTACTTTCGTTTCCCCTCTCACGTCACTTTGTCTTTGACTCCTCCTCCTCTCTTTCATAATAGCAATGGTTGCCAACTCTCTCAATCTCTTGGGCAAAGGAAGTGTTTTCCCTAAACGATTTCAAGAACCAAATCACAATTCATTCACATTCTACTGTATTTTAGAAATATTGGTAGTATCTTTCTAAACTATCTTTCTTTTCCTGAGTTTCCAGCCAAAGAATTGCAGCAGACAAGATGAATGACATCTGTTACAAGACAAAAAGAAATAAATCATTACTAATTAGCTTAAACACCAGTGTTTCTAAACAATCTATCTTTTTAACAAATTGTGAGAATCACTTAGCCGTACAATCCTCTCACTAACTCATGGTCTAAGATGGCTTCATGTCTGGGACACAGTTGGTATGCTGGAAATTATGTAGAACCCTTCAGCCGGCCTCATCTTGTTCTGCACAATTTGCTTTATTTTCTTGAATATGTTTTTGGGGAAGATTCATCAATACGCTTGGGGATGTTGTACACATGTGTTTGGCATTTTTTATGTGTATACCACATAGCGGCATCAATATTTATTATCCTCCTGAAATAGGTCTACATTGGAAGCTCTCATACTTCCCACGGCTTGTTCATAACAGTTTTAGTCAATCATGATGAGGAGGATATAAATGATGTAAGAATAAGTTAATTTTATTTTAGGGAGCAGATGAGACTATGACACAGCCTAAGCCCATGATTTATCTTTAGCCATCTCTTCTTTGAACTAAATATATTTCCTAATCCTTCCTAATGCAATTAAATAAGTTATCTGCCACACAATTAGTCAGCCAGAGTAAAAATGTCACAGTCTGTTTGGAGTCTTTTGCTCAGTAATAGGACTCACTTTTACCCATCTGGTTAAGAGAGAAATGTCCATCACAGACACTTTAAGATATAAAGTCACACAGCAAATAAAAGAAAAACTCTGAAAAAATTATATTGTCCAAGGGTAGAATTAACTGATTGAGATTAAGTTCGTTACTAGCAAGATATCAAATTTCTTGCCAATATCCATGATCAGTTGTGTACACATGACTCCATACAATACCAGTTAGACAAACTGGTGATATGACTTCACCAAAATGACTTTCACATTTATTTCTGTGTCCTTCCTTTGCTTTATAGACAAAATGACTAACTCTCTTAGGCAATGCATAACATCATATTTATGAATACTACAAAATTATGCAATCCTTGGAATATTTTCAAAATGATGATAATTTAGTATACTAATGTGGAATTTCTGAAATATTTAAATCATTAGTTTAACAGCAAATATAACTGCTTTTTAAACAAGCAACATTATTACTTTAAATGAAAAATTTGAAATTATCTCTCTAACGTTCTCAGATTTGAAATACTCACTTTTTCTCTTTTGAACAAATAGATAATAAAGATATCATTGTTTGTCTTTTAGCCATTGGCAATTTTCCATATAACACACATCTCTCTATATAGATATCCTAGAGCTGTTTTAGTGTAGCTGTTTCATAATAAATTAATCAGTAAATTGGGGGTAATAAAGAATATAGCTTTCGGTATCCAAAAAAAACTGTTCTAATATCCTTTATAGGTTTTCTTAAACCATAAAAAATAGCATAACTCCAATATAAGACAGAATTTGTTATCAGAAAGTTGCCAAAGCTGAATGTGTTTCTGGAATCTGATTATTTCTCTAGAGCCAAACATAGTTGGGATTTGTATATGTCTACCCAGTATACCTGAACTGGAAGTATAGGTAATATACGGTTTATTTCCTCAAGCTAGACAACTAATCTAGAAAATGCAGGGGCTTTAGTGTCCCATTTAGCTTGACTGTCTCCCCCCTGATTCCATTATGGGAGAACTGCCAAATCTCTACTTCATTTGGGGCTGTGGAGACAGCCCTAAGAAAAATGTATGGGAGTTATTTTGTTGTGAGTTTTTAATCTTTTAAGTTTTCTACGGAAACTTGTTTCATTAAAATGGGAGAAACCTGTCAGAGAGCTGCCTCTGTAGTTTGTATTATTTCTTCAGATTTGGTGATCTGCTTTATGTATAGAATTCACCCCGTGATGGTTTATTGTACTTTCTAAGCCATAGCTTTTCTGGCCATGTTTTGAATTTGCAATGACATTGTTTTGATTTAATTTGACATTTAATATATGTTTTAGATTAGGTTGATTCTCACTTAAGGTAATGTTTAATAATAGCCTGAGAATTTGAAAGATTTTTCCACCAGTCATATACAGAATGGTTACTGGAGATGCCAATTTATGCCACATGCACACATACAAATGTTATTTATTCCTTCAGTATCTGCTAATTTGTTCTTTTAAAAATGAATATTTTGACTGGAGGCAGAATATGTCCTTTACCTTAGTGAAAAGCTATTTTCAAATTTTACCTTTGATCAAATTCATAAATACTTTAAAAAAATATATCATTTTTTGTATGGTAATATTATTCTCAGGAATATAAATGTGATGCTTCATTTTGTGACATTTTCTTTGGGAGTAGAACATTATGGCATGGGAAATGGAACTTTCTGGGCTTTTTAACTTATTTATATTCATTTGCTTTCTATTGTTCAAAATTTAGCTAAATCTAAGTTTGTCCCTTTTGACTCTTTTATTCCCTACCCCCCTCCCTACCCCACTGCACAAATTCAGGGACTTTTAGATGGTAGGAGAACACAAATAATGTCTAGGTTGTGGTCAAAAACATTATTTAGGTATAAAAATGTTTAAAAATAATAATTTAGATTATCTTCAGCTTTGCACTCCTTAACTTTTAAGGGAAAGTACACTAGGATGTAGAGACTAATATCAGATAATTAATTCAAGGTCACACAAGGAAGCAAGAATGGGAATAGTCTGTTCTTAATAGTCTACTAATCTTAATGGGCCTTCTCAATAACTATGATTGATGGATTGTACTTAAACCCTTAATATATGCAGTAATTTATTCCAGAACTTTGAATTTAGAAACAAATACAATGGACCTTAGGCATGGTTTCTATTTTCAGTAAAATTATAAGCCAATAGGTAAAGAAAGATGCACACAAATATCATTCAACTTAAGAATCATAAATTTCTTCGTTCATCCTTAAGATGCTAGACACTGTCCTAAAATCGAGGTTGCACATATGGGTGACTTTGTATCTTCTACCTTTCTCTGACTTTTATCCTCAAAGAGAGAGGTCTAATCAAAGAGACAACCATGTAACAAATAGTTATGTTGTAGGAACAAGATGAATGTTATGAGAAGGTAAGTTAAAAGTATGTTGAAAAGTGAAAGATCTGTCTGTGTAAATAGTGTTTGGTTTATATTCCAGCAAAATTCTGTTTTATCTAGATGGTAAACTTACTTCAGGTGGGGCCTACTGACCCCTCATGCTGTTTTTATACCCTCCATAGGACCTATGTGAGTACAGCGCTAGGGGCAGCCATCCTGCTCATCTGTAATGGAAGACTCCAAATCACTTCCACAAGGCCAAATTTGAAAAATTCTCCAGAAAATGTCTGCTACTAGAAACAGGTGCCACATATTTTCTAGCTAGTGACTCACTGCATGTTGATTACCTAGATTAAAATAACCCGGGGGCGCCTGGGTGGCTGATTCAGCTAAGCTTTGGACTCTTAGACTCAGGTCAGGATCTCACAGTTAGTGGTATTGAGCCCTGTCTTGGGCTCTGTGCAGAGAGCATAAAGCCTGCTTGGGATTCTCTCAATCTTTATTCTCTCTCTCTCTCTCTCTCTCTCTCTCTCTCTCTCTCCTCTCTCTGTTGCTCTGCTGCTCTCTCACTCTCACTCACTCACTCTCTTGCTTTCTCTCAAAAATCAATAAACATTAAAAAAATAAAAAATAACCCACAACTCAGAAAAATTCCACAAGTATACAGTAACAATATTTTTGTTCATTTACAAATAACCAAAACTTAAACACTGTGTTATCAAATGACTAGATAGCAAGGCATCAGTGAACATTTGATAATTAAACAAATGTACTCTTCAAAATGCCATATGATCAGGGATTATTTCTAAAATAAATAATGAGAAAAGTATAATTACAAATAAAAAGCATAGGGTGATATATTTCACTGAATTGGCATTTCTGAATGGCTTTGATTTTGGCCAATTTATTTTTATTCTTCCCCAATTTATTTCACCTTCAATTTCTTGAAATTCTAGGCCCTTATTGTCAAAAAGTACTAATAACACATTTTGCTTCCCCTCTCACCAGACCCTAGAACAGTAAGATTCTTGGTAAAAGATTTCAGGTTTAGTGACTTAACCTGAGTTGAAGCTCAACTTTGCCATTAAATGTATAATCTTAAATATGTAAAACTTAACTTCGCTGAACCTCACCTCCTTATCTGTTAAATGTTGACAGTAACATCGATCCCATTCTGTTATTGTAAGATTAAATGAGATAACATAAGAAAAGCAAACAAAAGAGTACTTGCCTATAACGCCTTGCCTATAGTAGGTGGTGATTTTCTCTTGGTGCTCATGGACAAATATAAACATACTCAAATTAAGAGGTTGGGGTATGTCATTCAATTTAAGCAATATTTCACAGAGTTCAAAAAATAGTGTTGCTATTTCCATTTGTCTTACACAAAATAGGTACTTGATAAGTATTTTGAATGAATAAATGGGACTGGACAGCTAAAAAACAATCTTTAGCAAAGTGATCCTAAGTGTTCTATATTTACCAATAAGTTAATTTCATTCAAACTACAAAAATAAACAATAGTGTATAAGGTGTCAGAAAATTTGCAAATGAATTGAATGTGTTGGCCTACTCTCTAGAGAAGCAAAGACCAAATTCTGAAATTTGGGTGATTTTGCATCCAATCAAAATGTGGACTGGTGAAGAGCGATATTCTTCTCCCCAAAAGCTAAGGCCAATTAATATGGTACTAATAAAATTCTCATTGCTTTGACTTTTTTTCGCCCAATTATCCCTTAATCTCTATAGCTTTATACAGCTCTTAAGAAAAAAAGAAATTGAGATTTAACTTTCTGAGTATTTACCAGAGGTCAGTATCATGCTGGTCGTGTTTGTAAGATTATCTTGTTAGAATGTACAGTCTAAATATCAATCCTACAAACCTTAAATATAGGAGTCACAATCCCAAGCTGACAGAGGGAATATATTCAGCATCAGTTTATGCTACCTTAAGAGGAATAGCTGAGAATCAAATCCAAGCTTGACGAATTCCTTGGTCAATATACTTTGCCATACTCCACTGTACTTTATAATCAAGACCAACAAGGTGGTGAATCTCTGGCTTCCAGGAAACTTTGCTTTTGAAGGTAATCCTCTTTGTGACAATATTCAACTTCGGCAGTTCATTATAATTGCATAAGATTTTTGCTATCAACTTTACAGCTTAGTGCTCTTAGAGCGATAATGATTGTATTACCCATGATGTGGTGTTTGTTTAACTAGTTTTGTTGAACTGAAAGACCAAGAGTGACAACTTAATGCCATCTATTTCTGAGACAACTGTGAAAAGAAAATGAAAATCTGCTTCTAATCCAAACCCAAATGAATTAAGAGTGGCTAAATTACCTTCATCAAATGTATTTACCACTCCATCTTGGAGGAGGTCATTCCCAGAAAACAGGTGAACAAGGAACAATTTAACACCTAACTTCATATAATCAGCTCATTCTTTTCTCTGTTTTTAGAGCATACTTAGAAAAGGGGGGAAAAACATAAATCCTCAAGCAACAAAGTAGGAGTTAATGTTTTCCATCATTAATAGCTTCTGGAAAAATACAAAATCATTATGCAGCACAACTGATATTGTGCAAATATCAGCATAATATTTCAAATGCACTAAACTAGAACATAAAACTTCCATGCTTCCAGACTAAGTAGTCATGTGTCTTATCTCAAAACCCAGTTACATGTAGCTTTCCGCTGGACTGATTGGAGAGAACAAGAAAGCTGAAGGAATTTCCTGAATAAGAAAGAACAAATGGCAACCGTGTTATGCTACCAAGAGTGAAAAATAATTAACTTAATAGGAGCTTTGATTCTGTAGAAGATGAAAAAGTATCAGGATTGCTGTGAGCATGTTGGTGAAACTTTATTTGAATTAGTAATTTCCTGGAACTCTGTATTTGCATGTAGAACAATTTAAATGTCAATGCAGTGCTTCACACAATGCCTTCAACATGGAGAGCCCTCAATAAATAAATGAAAGAGTAAAAAATAATTCAGTGAATCTTTCTTATTTTCTATTTCAAAATACATTTCAGAATATATTGTGTGTTTCTGATGAGTTATTTTTCCATGGGACATATTTTAAATGTTTTTCTCTCTTTGGTGGTAGAAGAGGCCTGTTTTGTTTTGTTTTTGTTTTGTTTTGTTTTTGAAGTTTGCACATGTTGAACATCTGGATGTTGTAGCATCAAAGTCAGTTGACACAGCAAGCCAATAGACAGTATTTTTGCTCATAACCAAATGAGATGCATGATTGCCTTTTATCAAGCTTCTTCTTAACTCAGTGAGTAGAATCAGTCTCTGATCAATAAATAACAAATCATCTGTTTCATAAATCAGACCTGTCAAAGTAAAGCAGAGCTTCGTGCTGGGTGCACTCTTCTGCGTTTGCTCGGGCCTGGTAGCATCTGGTTAGTAAAAAGGGCTTCTTATGTGTTTGACAGTTGTTTGGATATTCTATTTCAGCACTGTTCAAGTTTACCAGCTATTTAGGCTTACTATATTCCCTCCCACTTTCTTCCTTCCTCTGTACTTCTCAGCTAAGATTCTCATCTCATGTGAAGTCAAAAGAACTGATGTTTATTATTTTTTTTTTGGAGGTGGATTAATCTTTGCTAAAATCACTGTTATTTCTTTAAACTTCATACAGTTTCCTATCACTGAAATGACTGATCATAATTCAAGTGGTAATAACTTGTGATTGTACCTCAAAATTTTCTTTCTTTTGGGGCGCCTGGGTGGCTTAGTCGGTTAAGCGTCCGACTTTCACTTAGGTCATGATCTCGCGGTTCGTGGGTTCGAGCCCCGCATCGGGCTCTGTGCTGACTGCCAGCTCGGAGCCTGGAGCCTATTTCAGTCTGTGACTCCTTCTCTCTCTGACCCTCCCCTGTTCACGCTGTCTCTCTCTCTCCTAGAAATAAATAAAACATTAAAAAAAAATTCTTTCTTTTATATTTATTCCTCTGTAAATAATATTAAGTATTAATATTTATTAATACCTTTCTCATCATCATTGTTCTTTGCTCTCAATATTAAGTTGACCTCTTAATTCCTATAAAGATGTTTTGAAACAAATGCTGCTGTTATCTTTATTTGAAAGATGAGAGGCAGAAGTTAAAATATGTGTTTAAAGTCAAGGCGTGTTAGAATCCAGAAAATCAACACACTCCAAGCCATTGTTTCTTCTTCTTCTTCACTTGTTCTTCTTAATGTTCCCTCTATCTTGCCTCCATCCTTTCCAACTCCAATGTGGTACTTCCCCCCAGTACCCAGATGAGTTCAATCCCATACCTTCAACATGCACCTAGTTACTAATGCCTCTGTGGATACAATCTACACAAGACCACATCTTACTCAGTCTTAAATCATTCCCTGGTTTATTCATTCATGAATTCTAGGCTGTATGCACTTTTTGAGTAAGAACTCCATATATCAACTTTCTTAATAATCTTGCACCATCTAGTAGAGAGAAATCCAGTGAGTGTGTGATCAAGGCTTTGTGTGACATTTGTATTTCTTATTATGGCTATGAAAGATCCTGAATATTATGTATAGTTTAGTTCGTTTAGAGAGTATGACATCCGGAATAATAAGTGCTTTTTACTCCATTTTCCAGGCCTTTCAACCATTTCTGGATTATAGTGATATTAGTGAATTATTAAATAAAATTATTTTAACAACAATATTTCAGTGGCTAAGAATGCAATCTGATGATTCCGTATCAGTATATTTGCTTTATTATGAGTGTTTAACAGTATTCATCAAAAAAGAAAATAAGCTAAGCTTTTCTTCTTTTCCCCTTCTTTGAAATCATTGCATTCAGTTTTCAATCTTACATTCAAGCCTTTTAAAGGATGACAGTTGGGTATCTTGCTTCCCTGCCTTATTATTCTGGACTACAAGTAAAACTCTTCCAAAATTTCCAGAAGGGAGGGGGCTCATTTCTGCTTCAAGATATTCATCCCTTTTTCTGCTCTCTAGTAATCTTTACCCATTTCCCATTTCATCCTTCATTTAATTTCGTGCAAAACCTTTCCTTATAGAACTTCCCACCAGCACTTGACTATAAGCTGTGAGCTTCAAATTTAGAATATAGTATATATACTATATATATATATATATATATATATATATATATATATATATGAGAGTAGCTATGATCCTGGATTTGCATCAGACTGCCTGTTCAACTGTGTGACCACTGGCAAGTTACTTCATTTTATTTTGCCTGAAGTAAATAATATAATAAGAGTTAAGCAAGCTGGGGCACCTGGGTAGCTGAGTCAGTTAATCAGCCAACTCTGGATTTTATCTCAGGAGGCTGCTTGGGATTCTCTCTCTCTCCCTCTCTGTCTGCCTCTCCCCTACCCATGTGCTCTTTCTCTCTGTCTCTCAAAATAAATAAATAAACATTCTTTAAAAAGTGAATTCAGCAAGCTAATAGTATTAAAGCATTTACATCAGAACTTGGCACATTGTAAGTGCTATAAAAGTGTTTGCTAAATGAAAAAAAATGTTAACTTTGTGTTGAAAATTTATTCAAAGTCTTCCATGCACTTATAAGCTAAGCTCCATAATGCCACTACAAAGTGATTATATTGCTTTATATTTATTTCACAGTAGGTGACAAAGCATAAATGTAAGAGGGGACTTAAATGTCTAAGACCTCTAAGAAAACTTAGATGGTTTTCTCACTATCATTCTTTCACTCCTGCACTTTTACTCTACAATTAAAGGTAAGTTTCTGGAGATATGGGACAAATCATCCTGCACGGATACTTTTATCCAGTCTTTGACATCAAAACAAGCAGTTAAGGTTGCAAACCCTTTGTTTCTGTTCTTCAGGGTGTTTGTTGCCTATGAATCTCTATTCCCCCAATGTCCTTTTGAGAACAGAGCTCAGGAGGACTTTGGGATTAAACATTGTGCATTCTATGAACTCTGACAGGCAGCTAATTGTATATGGCACATACCTCTTGTCATGTTAGCTTTCTGATTTTGGCATCATTGGTATTGCCTGGACTCCTCCTGAATTTAATCCATCTTTGGAGACAATACAGCTCAACTATTTCCTACTACTCATTGTATTCCTTGAACTTAATTTACTTCTTATTAAATTTGGCTTCTGCTTCATTCACTCTATTCATTGGCTCTCCAAGTAATAAGTCACTTTAAGCAACATAATATGCATTATGCTTAGATAATCTGAACTGATAGTTTTCCCTTCTAAGTCATAGAAGATTTCATATACATATACATATATATGAATATGCGAATGTATATTTATGGATAAATATGCACTCTCTTCATCCAGTTCAATATGCCAGAGCCCATTTTTCTTATCACTTCTGGTGATGCTTTTCTACTGAGCCAATTTGTTCAATATATCTTCACTCAGTCAGAGACTGAAATATTCCCCACAGTTGTCTGGGTCAATGCTTTTCAACAGAGAATACTTTTTTATGCACCTCAAGTATATTATGTATTTCTATCTACACTTGAACATTTAAAAACATCTCATTAATCCTTAAGAGCTATAAAGGGACATGTTGTTACAGTTGTTTGAGGCACAGCATTTTTGATGTTTATAAAACCATATTTTGCACATTTAAAAATATAAATGTGTGGATTCTAGAGTTCAGTAAGGATGCTAGAGTCTAAATCAAGTTCTGAAAGAAGAATATAATAAAACTGAGAAATTTGAGTTAGAGCTGGAGATCAAAGCACGACTGTATAAGGAGTCCTAAATTTATCATTTCTTTAAGGTTTTCTTTTTTCTTTTTTTTTTATTTTGCTTTTCTTTCTTTTTTTTTTTTTTTTTGAGGTTGGGGGTGGTGGTGTTCCATCTTACAACTTGTGACTCTTGTCTTGTTATTTTGAAATTCCTGGGTTTAGTGTATCCTCGTCTGTGTTTTTCTTATATTTAACACATACCTGTACAGTCATAATAATGCATATTATTGATTTCCATGCTCTCTATTATTGTATAAATTAAATTGATTTTTATTCAACTTTGTGAAATTTATCCATGTGAATATGTGCAACTCTAACTCATCCAGTTTAAAAACTTTATGATATTCAATCACATGCATCCACCGTAGATTACTTACTCAGTTTACCATTGAGGGATAGTTATTCCCAATCTTGACCTTTGTATACAGTGTTGTTAATAAATGGTCTTGCTTGTGATTCCTTGTAGAAATACTGTACTGAAGGTTTTCTAGGAGTGGGGTTATTGGGCTGAAGTATATATTCTGGTTTTCCTATAGATTACTAAATTCCTTACTATCATGGTTCTGTCTGTTTAGATGTCTGCTCTCTGGGTATAGAAATATGTTTTTATTTGCATCCTCTTTGTTCTTTTCCAATCTAATGGATATAATATTATACTTTTAAATTTGCATTTTTCTAATTATAAGAGAGGTTCTGTGAAATGGGCATCAAGTCCTTTGCCCATTTTTTTTGCTGTGTGTTTTGTCCCTTACTTTAGACTCGTGGAAGTGCTTTATATATTCTGGATATTATTTCTTTGACTTTATGATTTACCAATATTTTCTTAGGCTACATCTTTGTTTATGGTGGGTTGATACCCCTTTTCTTTTTGTTACTGTTGCTATTTTAATGTAATCAAATGTATCAATCTTTTTCCTTTATGGTTGTGGGTTTTTTTTTTCAGTTTTGATTCAAAATCCTTCTCTATTACCAATTTAACAAGATATCACCTGACATTATTCTAAAAGTTTAAAATTTTTCTTCTTACTTTTACAAAGTATATCTTTCCTGTATGAGATGTGGTACAGATAATCAATTGAACCAGAACCATTTATTGAATAGCTGATGCTTTTTCCACTTCCCCTTCTGTCATATCTCTATATGCAAAATTCAAATGTGCAAAATTCTAGACTCTTTGTAAAGTTTTACTAATCTGTTTATTTATCCCAGAAAAAAAAGTCAGTGTTTTAATTTACTAGGGCTTAAACTTTTCTTACCTACTTGTAAAGAATTTCTTTGACTTATTATTATTGAAAATCTTCTTTGTTACTCTTTATTTTTGCCTTTGCTATTTGCACTTTTGTATTGCCTTAAAATTTCATGTAACAGCTATAGGGCTTTTAACTGGTATTACATTAAATTTATGGACTAACTTGAAAAAATTTGGTATCTTTAGAAAATTTCACATTTTCATCCATTGACTTGACATATTTCTTCATATATTTAGATTTTATTTTACTTTCTTCTATAATTTGTATTTTGTATTTTTACAATTATTCCTAGACATCTTGTAAGTTTGTTGCTACTGTTAATGTTATTTCTCTCTGACATTTTCTATATATTTATTGACAGACAGAGATGCTATTGATTTGTTTGCAAATTTGCCAAATTCAGTTGTTAGATGTTCTTGTCTATTGATTCTCTTTGACTTTATTGGTAATCAATAATATTAACTGAAAAAAAGTTTTCTTTCCTCCATTTCAATTACCACACTCTTTTTTTCTTTCTCATTTATTATTTCATGGGCTAGGACCTTGATACAAATTCATCGTCAGGGATGATATGAATCTCTATATCTTGCTCAGAATTTTAACAGGGTTAAATTTATAATTAATGCTTAAATGGGAATTTTGGAGATCTGGCTTTAAGAAGAAGCTGGAAAATCATTTCTGGTAATAGCCTCCTTCTTGAGATTGTTGTCATGTAGCTTGTATTGTGACATCTTTGGTGTAGGGTGATTGGACATGCTGATCTTAGAAAGGGCAGTTGGAAATCTGTATGAGAATTTTAAATTATCTCAAGAGCAAGGAATTGTATTAAGCTGTTAAGGCTTTAAAAAATAGAGTAGCTGATATTATGCAATTTTATACATAATAATGGATAATTACAAGGTTAAGTAACATGGCTGTAAACATATAAATATAATGTGATGAATTTAGAACTCAAACCTTATAACAACATAGGTAAAACCATACTTTGTACCACAAACATGTCTGCTCCCTAAATGATTTTTCCTTTGCTGTATAATGCTAAGTAATTAAAAAGTGATCTTTGTGTCCCCAAACTGGGCAATGACTTTTCTCTCCTCCAGTCTCTCTGCAGGACACTAGAGGATAAGTCTCACTCTCTTGAAACATCAATGATGGCACTGATTTGTGATGTTAAAAGGACCCACATTTTATTGTTACTTTCCCTTTTTCTCATCTTCCTATTCTAAAGGATTTAGAGATTAAAGAAAATGAGTGCTTTGCGTCTAGATTATTCTTGTAATTTACTGAACTAAAAATGTATTCTTTTACCTAAGAGTCTAGTTTTTCCACTTTATGATATTCAACCTATTTTTCCATATCAAATTTTATAATTAGTACCTTTACCACATTTAACATACCTACCAAATTAGACTACTCACTTTCACAAAAAACAATGTCTACACTTAGCTATCTCCAAAATTTTGCCATCCTGATTGCCCCACTCTAATAAAATATTTTTACTTCCCTTTTCTGAATATCAAAATTTATTAATCTTACAAGAATCTTATAAGATCCAGTGAAATACTACTCCCTTAATAAAAATGTCTGATTCTCCCAGGACTTACCTCATAATACACCCTCCACACCAATTATCACTTTATCTATATTTCACTTGAGGCTTCTATTCGGTTTTATCTGATGTTAATCTTTAGATGTGTTTATCCCAATTTGCTACTAGGTAAAAAAAAAAAAATCTGGCTTATAGAAAGAATTCACATAGCATAAAATTTAGCCCTTTAATGTGTACAATTCAATAGCTTATTAAAAAGCATATTCCCTTCAGTTGTATAATCATTATGACAATCTAATTATAGAATATTTTATTACCCCAAAAAGAAACTTCATACCTATTAGCAACCATTCCCCATCCCTACGGTTGCCAAGCCCCAGGCAACTACTAACAGATTTTCTGTCTATACACATTTCATGTACATAGAATCATAGAATATGTGACTGACTTCTTTCACTTAGCATAATGTTTTCAAGGTTCATCCATGTTAAGGTGTGTGGTAGTATTTTATTTCATTTTATTGCCAAATAGTATTCCGTTGCCTGCATATGCCACAATTTATTTATCAGCATTCATAAAATATTTGGGCCATTTCCATGTTTTTGCCATTATGAATTGCTATTATGAATTGCATACTACTAGTAGAAGTATGAATTGCTGCAATTCTAGAAGTAGAATTGTCAGGTCATATGATGACTCTGTTTAACATCCTGAGGAGCCATTAGACTGATTTTCAAAGTGGGCTACACAATTTTACGATTCCTTTAGCAATACAGTAAGGTTCCAATTTTTCCACATCCTGACCCACACTTGTTATTGTCAGTCATACACACCATGCAGATATTCTCAACACCACATCACTATCTCAAGGCTATGTCTTTGGAGCAGCCTCTGAAATTAGGAAAGACAAGAACTCACAATGCTAAAGGGGAAGAGTGGGTAAGGAGCCTGAGTGTTTAGGTCCAGCTCACAGGTCACTCGGTGGGCATGTCTGTTTGATGACATTCCCCACACTCTACCCCTTGTGCTTGACTCTTACAATCTCATGTACTCCTCCCTTCCACAATGGGCCCTGAGAAATCAGCAAGGGGTTTTATTAACATGAAGGTGGCTCTTTTGGTGACTATCTGCTGCACTGAAAGAGGATCACAGCAACAATAGAGGCCCATGTAAGGGAAAATACAGATGAAGAAAATAATTCTCTAAACCAGTGATAACTTTTTATACCAAGAGCCCTAGGATCCAAACAATTGATTGAGTAAATTTTCTAGGCTGGGAGTTGGATGACTCAGGGCATGTATTTGTGTCCTCATGTGATTTAATAAAGATGATACATTTGCAAACTCATCAGGGAAGAGCATACAACATTCTGTTTACATAATGCTACAGGTGTTTCCTTGTGAGGTAGTAATTATGTCCTAGGCCATCTTATTCTGGAGGATTGTTTTTTCTCATTAAAGTTCTTTCAGTATCCAATAGGAACAGGCAGAACCACCCAGGTACTCCCTTTAAAAATTTTTCTTTAATGTTTAATCTTTAGAGAGACAGAGAGTGAGTGGGGGAGGGCCACATGTGCCCTTTCTTAAAGGCACCAGTGATGGTTTAAGGGACAGAGGCACTGTGCCAGGTGGGCATTAAAAGTCTTCCCAAATTCCGAAATCCTTGCAAAGGCTTACCCCTCTTTCATGTTCTTAAGGGGAATAGGCTTGAACCTTATCAGTTTCCAAGACAACATTGGTTTTATCTGATGGATGACTCCCAAAAACTTTATAGAAGTGCCTGGGCTTTGAATTTTTGTGGCTTTACTGTGCATCTTCTTTCTTACAGATACTCCAGCAAAGCCAACAAGGTGGCCGGCAGCAGAGGCAAATCTTCACATGTTAACATTATACCATCAATGTAAGTGCTCATTTCAATGATGGGAGAAAGGAGAACAGAGACAGGTCTTGGGCTACCATCCCATGACATATGGTGGGACTGTGCAGTAGCCTTGGCATAGCACTTGAAAGGGCCATTGTTGTCCCTCCCATGTGAAGGCAAATAGCTCTTATGATTCAGTGGCCATGGATGTATTGAGAAAGGGATTTGCTAAATGCAGCAAAGCATGATGTATTCCTAGGACTAAAAGTGGCAATATTGGGCCCAGTTATGTGGATAGCAGACACTACTATTTTCAGTTCCTGTTAATCCACCATCATCCACCATGAACCATCTGACTTTTTTACTGGACTGTTGAAAGCACTATGAGAAGGACATACAATACCCACTTGGTGCAATTCTTGGATAGTTTTTGATATCTCCTTATATCGCTTCTAGGATATTTCTATTGTTTGACATTTACCAGTTCATGTGAGGGTAGCAGACTTCCTGGTTCCCAGTTGGTTCTTTTTCTTAGAGCTGGTTTGATTACTCTAACCCGCAGGCAGAATTTACTAATAATGGTTTGCAGAGTTTGACCTGGTAGGATATCAACACCTGATACATGCTCTGATATTGGAGAGATAAAGACTTCATAATCTCTGGGAGGTGGGGGGAATTGGCCAGTCTATAGTGTCAAAAGTCCCTTTCTGATCATAATTGTATTCTCTCCATAACCATTAATGGCACCGAGGAAGCCAAGAAATCTTTTGAGGGTTACCATGCATTAGGAAACTTTCAGCTTTAGTACCCATTGGAGTTTTGTTTTGTTTTGTTTTGTTTTCCCCAGAGGACCAATGAATAGTGAGCTCAACATGGGGTCTCTGATCACCTCCAGTGGTCCTCATCTGGAGGCAGTGTTGGCCTGCATCCTGTAGCTGGAGTATGGGAGGCAGCCACCATGAATAGGATTGTATCCCTGAGGTCTTTGCAGGAAAGGACATTAGGGATGATAAAGGTTGATGTTATAGGTCTAAACTCTTGCTCAGATTTTAAGTCATTCTGTACACCAATTAACACAGTGTTAAGTTGTCTGTCCCTTCAGTTTGGATACCCTAAAGCAATGAGGTCATACCACATTTGTTTCCAAATTATTCTTACTGGAACTTTCTCAGCTGGTTAGGATGGTCTTTTGACTTACAGACCTTCCCCTTTATGTCTAGCCTTTCTCACAAGCCATACCCATTCCTAGAATTTGTTAGTTTTCCCCAGTTCAGCAATAGATTTCCAAACATCATTATCTTCCCCCACAACTGGGCTCAGCATGGATTTCAGTGTCCCATACCAGGTGATGGGAGCAGACTGGAGAATCTTGGGTTTAATCCCTACAGTGAATGTGGTTTGATCAGAGTCTTCAAAGACAGGAGCATAGATGGTCTGTCTCATTCCCAACTCTTTGAGAATTTGCTGCACCTCCTCTATAGATTATCAGGGTCCTACATGCCCAGGAAGTACCCCCTCATTGGGCCAAGTCTCCCTGCAGGATAGAATGATCCAATCTATAAAGGAATAAGTACCTTGAAGTTTCCTCCTCTCCTCCTCACCCTCAGACACCATGGAGATGCTGCCAGAGAGCAAAGAGTGTAGTGATGTTACTTGTTTTCTTTCTCATGTCATTAAGCTCAATGGGAGTATATCCTCTCACCATGAACTATTTCTTGAACTGGACATTGTCCCTCTGGCTGAGACTGCTATTAGTGTGCTTTTGCTTTCCATTGTATCAGGGGTGGGAGGGTATGGGGTGTTCCATCTGCTTTACTGTCAATCATCACAGTCTTCCTCCTCACTCTCATCACTCCCCCAGGGATTCCATGTCTTAGTTTCCCCAATCAGGCTTATTCATAAGCACCCACGCCCTAGTCCATGGCAGCTTGTGTCCTCTTAGCTTTGCAAAATGGAACACTAAGCTCTCTAACTTATCATCCTGCTCTCCCACCTTGTCTGCAATGTCCTTCTCTAATCTTAGCTCATCCTTTGACATGAGTTTCAGCCTTCAGTCAGGCATCAGTGGCTAGCTCACCATCTCTGCCGTGTGTGTCTCTTCCTGCTCACAGTGGACAATGCACAGTTCGTCCAACAAGTGCATCTGTTAGGGTGGCATTTTCAGGGTGTTCCCACTAATGTGGTGAACGTAGAATGGTGGCACGTAGAATGTACATTCCCAGGATGGAGGTGGGGATGTAAGGAGCCTCCAAGTGCCTGGGTCCAGCCTGTGGGTCAATCAGTGGTCATGGCTTTGATGACACTCCCCAACATAGCTTAACAATTTCCTCTTTTAAAAAAAAATCAGTCAGCTGGAATTTTGATACAGGAATTGTGTTGAAAGTAAGACAAATTTGGAGAACATTGCCATCTTAATATGAAGTCTTCTGATCCCTAAATATGGATGACCTTCCATTTATGTAGCCATTCTTCAATTTTTCAACACATTTTTAGAGTTTTCAGGTACAAGTCTTACACTTCATTATTGAACTCGTTGCCAAGTTCAATTCTTTTTGATGCTATTATAAATGGAATTGTCTCCTTAATTTAATTTTTGGATTGTTCTTTGCTAGTGTATAGAAATACAATTGATTTTTGTAAAATGATATCATACTCTGAAACTTTACTGAGCTTGTTTATTAGTTCTAACGGTTTTTTTAGTGGATTTCTTAGGATTATCTATATATGATATCATGCCACCTAGAAATAAATATTTTTTTACAATATGTATGGCTTTTATCTCTTTTTTCTTGTCTAATGCCCCTGACAAGAAAGAACCTCCATACCCTGTTGAATAGAAGTGATGAGAATGGACATCTTTGTCTTGTTCCAGAACGTAGGGAGAAAGCATTCATTATGTGTGATCTTAATTGTAGGTCTTTCAAGATGTCTTTTAAATCATGTTAAAGAAGCTCCCTTTTCTTCCTTGATTTCTGACCATTTTTATCATTAAAAAGTGTTCAATATTGTCAAATAGCTCTTTTGTGTCTATTGTGATGGTCATGTGGTTTTTATTCTTTATTCTAGTAATATAGTGTATTATTTTTCCTAAGACTGCCACAAGTTACCATAAATTATTTGGCTTGGTGCAGTAGAAATGTATTGTCCCAGAGTTCTAGAGGCTGCAAGTCAGAAATTAAAGTGTCAGCATTGCCACACTCCCTCTGAATGCTTTAGCAAGAAATCCTTCCTTTCCTCCACCAGCTCCTGTGGCTACAGGCTCCTTGCCTTGTGGCTGCATCAGTCCAGACTCTGACTCCATCTGTGCATGACCTTCTCCTCTTCTATCTTCTCTCCCCTCTGTCTCTCTGAAAGCTTCCTTTATCACATATGGACACTTGTCATTGGAGATAGGGCCCCCTTGGATAACCCAAGATCTTTAATTTACTTACATGTGCAAACACTCTTTTTCAAAGAGTGTTTGATTCAAAGATCAAAATAAGATCAATCTACAGGTTATGGGACATGGACATATTGGAGGCGCAGGGGTACTATTGAAACCACTACATCTAGCATAATATATTGATTGACTTTTGAGCTGTTAAAATAACCTTGAATTAGAACTCCCAAAATATGTTGAAGCTTTTCAAAGCCCCTGTGGACATTTTGCTCTCCAGATTTTCATTTTGCCTTATAATAAAAAAAAATTTGAGAGAGAGCGCACACATGAGTGCATGAGCTGGGAAGGGGCAAAGGGGAATTGTGAAAGAGAGAGAGAGAGAGAGAGAGAGAGAGAGAGAGGCTCAAGCAGGCTCCACACCCAGTGAAGAGTCTGACGTGTGGTTCAATCCCAAGACCCTGGCATCATGACCTGAGCCAAAATCAAGAGTTGGTCACGCAACCCACTAAGCCACCCAGGTGCTCCTTCCCAGATACTCTTTTTAAGTTTTTAGTCAGGATTTTGTTTACCTGAACTGGTATTGTAGCCTTAAGCAGGTGCCATGTTAAATGATGTTTGATGAGTATTTTCCTCAGACATCTTGGAGATAGGTCTTTTCCTACAGAGGAAGTTCCTAACCAGGTCAAATAATAGCAATGCATTATGGATGGGGCTTTTCCAGTGAGCTGCCAGATAGGTCCAATAGTGAAAATGCCTTAGGGATAGACCCTTTTGAGGTCGAAATTTGGTCTTCCTCTTCCAATAGTTGCATAGCTTCTGGTTTTCACAGCTACTACAGATGCAAGGTCACTGGGTTTCAAGAGTTCTGCAACACTGGGAGAAGGAGATGGGAAGAGTTAAAGTTACAATGCCTCAAACCCTGTTGTTCTTATCAAAATTGAGCAGTTGTTCTTGAATAAATGTTCCTCATATTTTTTCAAGTTATTGGATAATTTCCAGAGCTCAAAAAACATTAGTAGTAATTTTGCCAATGTCTATTGCTTTTATAGAAGGGTGGGTTTATGGGGTTTATTACGCTGCTCTATTAAAAAGTTCTATCTCCAACTCTAGGGCTAACAGTACTAAAGATTTTGTTTAACTAAACTGTCCACATTGGGAATGCACTGTTAAAAAGCACTTGTTCAGAACTAACATGCATGTAGATGTAAGAGCATAACCACAGCCTTCAACAAACTTCCCTTTAATCGAGAGAGAGACAGAATGCCAGTAGGGGAAAGGTAGAGAGACGGAGACACAGGATCTGAAGCAGGCTCCAGGCTCTGAGCTGTCAGCACAGACCCTGACACAGGCCTCAAAGCCACAAAACATGAGATCATGACCTGAGCTGAAGTTGGACACTTAACCAACTGAGCCACCCAGGCACCCCTAGATAGTTAAATATTAATGGAAAGCAATATATGCCAATTAAAACAAATACAGAAACAAAACACTACCAGTCTTGTTTGCTTAAACTGGGTTAGAACAGCTACTGTGGTACAGATTACCCCAGTGTTCCTCAGGGTAAAAACCAATCAAGATTCGTGATAGATTTAGAAGGAAAGCAGTGTCATGGAGCACCTGAGGGAAATTATTACCTCGCTGTTAACACTAGGATGTCATAACCTACAAAGTTTTAAGAGTAGAACTGGCTCTGTGTAGAAGATATAAGCATTCTGAATAAACATTCCTGAATTTATATACTAAGGCATACAGTATCACTTCACATAATTCACTGTTTCTGGTTTGTAACATAACTGCCACTGGGCAGCTCAGACAATATCAGGAAGTAAAGACATTTTCAATGGAATCCACAGAGGAATTTTGTTTCAGGACACAAAATGAGGTTTTTACCAAGTAGGCTAGAATTCTGGTCTAATGCTATTATTCCTTGACAGAACACTGGAACACATTGCCAGAGAAATAGTCAAAACATAGGGGTTAGTTATAGCAAAATGATTTTAAATATTTCAGTTAATAATAATCTCGCTACAGCCTAATGTGCCATATTCCTGGCATGACCCAGCTCCTTAGGTTTATAGCAAATTTCCTTTCCATCTACAACCAGTTTTCTTTCAAGAAATTATTTATTAAATAAAATACTTTTATTTAGTGCTTTTGGCCAATCAATAGGTAGAAATTTGTCTGAATATACATTTTTAAGCACTTAAATACTCGATATAAATCTAATAGTTTATTCAAAATGGTTACTTAATTGTAATTTTCAAAAATCATAGTAACGAAATAACTGGTTTTTATCCTATGTTGATAAAACTGGGTTTTACCCTATGTTTCACACCCATTTTGTGAAAATAAATTTTATCTTTATAATTTTATATCAATTCTTTGATTCAGGATTTATTTTCTCTAATTATTTCAGAAGTCATCATTAATGATGTTCAAAACTTTTTTGCAGTAGCTTTTAGTTCCTATAGATTTTAAGAACTAACCATGTTCATGAAGTGAAAATTATAGAATTGTGTAATTCAAGAGTTTTTAGAGATCACATGATCCAATTTGCCCATTTCATGTATGAGGCACTGTTGCCTGGAGAGCTGGAGAGACATGGCCAAGTTCACAGTGCATGGCATTTCCAGGCAAAATACATCCTGAAAATACGCTTGTTTTCCAAAGTAATATTTATTCATTTGCTTGTTAGTATTGAAATTTTAAAAGCTCAAAGCTGAGGTATTTAAATAATAGTGATTCTCTTTCCTTCAAGAGGCCTGGAATTAGCTTGGAAATGTTGGAAAGCTCTTTATATAATTGTGGTCAAAGAAATTTTCATGTGGTTAGGAACAAAAGTAGGCTACATGATCATTAAGCTGCATGGCGCTCTTCATGATTTAAAAGTTTAAAATGATGTCCACATAACTTTTGACTATTATTATGTGGTTGGAAAAAATAATGATCCCCAGTGCATTAATTCCTGGAACCTGGGAATATGTGACTTTACATAGTGAAAGGGACTTGGCAGATGCAATTAAAGTTAAGAAGCTTGAGAAGGGGAGATTATCTTGGATTACCAAAGACCCAGTCGAAACTCACGATTCCTTACAAATAAGAACTCTTTCTAATAGCAAAGGATGAGAAATCTGGTAGCATGAGAACTTGAGCTGATTGTGCTGGCTTTGAAGATGGAGGAGGGAGCCACAAACCAAGGAATGCAGGTGGCCCCTAGCAGCAAAGGAAGGACAGAGATTTTCTCCTAGAGCCTCCAGAAAGGAGTGCCTATAAAACAATAAATTTATGTTGTGTTAAGGAATATCTTCATGTAGCAAGAAACTAATATGTACGAAAAATCCCCATTTAATCAACTTGATAGGCACACTGATTAATTACATTTATTCCAGATTTAATTTTTCTTATCAAACGAGAAGCGTTTATTTGAAACCTAATTTCAAAACAAGGCAGAAATTAAAAGTGAATGGTGTGATTATTGTTGCTACAGGTGTCATTTACAAATCTGTTAATTTAAGAACAAAAAGATGCACATTCACACAGTTTCGAGTCTGAGTAGAGCTAATAAAATCAAGAAGGCTTAGATAGCATGGAAGAGAATGAGCTTCCACTCTATTCCATATTTGTACAAGAAGTTCTGATAAGCTAGTACCAAAGCAGTAAAACGTTTTTCAGGACAACGCAGGGGCTGCTGTGGAGACCCCAGCATACCATTGACCTTATTCTCTGTAGGTCACTAAAGTCAGGATAGGTATATTTGTTTTGCTCAGAATCGTTGACTCAGAGTACGTTCTAACAGGAGGATCAGAAAAACATTCTTAGTCTTTAAGAGGTAACATTTCCAAATGTTTAGGTATGAGGAGTATTTTGTTTAAAGGGCTAATCTGTACTTTTGGAATTAAATTGTTTATATTTAAATGAAATCTCCTATTTCTTTCCATAAAGATGTACAAAAAGTTATAAAAAAAAATAACATCATCCTGAAATTTCCTTTCAGTTTCTTTCTCTTCCTGTTTAACAAGAAGAATGAACGCTGCAAAACTGTATTAACCCATGCCCTAAGTAGATAGGTGTATGATACTTGATGCCAAGCTGTTGTCCTCCTTCAGTCTCTTTTGATCTATTTTTCCACCTTTCCTGTAACCTTTATGAACAGTAGATGATGTGTGGAAAATGAGTTCACGCCAAAATCAATGTCATTGAGTATGCTATGTGATCTAAGAGCAAGAGGAAAGAGGAAATCTAAGAGCATCATTTCCACCATAGCTGCATATATTCTAGTTAAGAGTATTTAGATTGGATTTAATTTTTATTGCAAACTTTTGATTTAGTTTGTCAACCATCAATTATTACAGAAATGGGACATTTGCATTGCTTTTATCCAGTATCTATAATAACCATTCACACGCCCATGTCCTTTTTCACCAAGGTGTTTCAGAGCTCTTTACAAATGTTTGTTCCCATATCCCACTCCTTGTCCAGTGACCTCACCATTTGTAAGCAGATGGTGAGATTAAGACATTTTTTTTAATATTAAGATTTAATAGTGAGTTGGTAGCTGGGCTAAAATGTGAAAGGGCTCAATACTTAAATGTAAACCAATCCATACATTCACTGTTAAGTTACAAGGATGCTTTATCATAGAGAAATAAGTTTTAAAGGTATGGCTGCTTAGTTTTTGCTTTAGTTTTCTTTTTTATCCTTCTACAGAGTAGAGAGAGCAAGTGGGCATTGAAACATTTACCTACTCAAGACCACTGGGCAACAGAGCATGGCTGACATTCAAACTGGAATAGGAGATGGGTAATGAAGGGGCAGGAGATGCTATACAATTTGAGAAAGACATGCTTCGCATTAAATTTTTTTTAACATTTATTCATCGTGTGACATAGAGAGAGAGATTAGCATGGGTGGGGGAGGGGCAAAAAAAAGGAGTCACAGAATCTGAAGCAGGCTCCAGGCTGGGCTGTGAGATCATAACCTGAGCTGAAGTCAGTTAACCAACTGAGCCACCCAGGTGACCCAACATGCTTTGCGTATTAAAAAATTAACACTGCCCCTTTCCTTCCTCCGTCTAGCATCCTTCACACTTCCTATGCTCCAAGGTCTGAAACGTACAAGATGACCCAGTCACAACATGTATTCCCCGGAACAATTGTTATATTCTCTGTATTTAACATTCTCCATTCAGAGAGATTGGAGGTCTGGGCCCATTTAAACACCAAAAGAAGCCCAATTAGGTATATATCTGTTTCAACCTGCTTTTGAATTCTATTCATCAGATGAAACAATTTGCAATTGAGTGCTTTTATAGACAGAAAGTTTAAATGGCCATGAAATATTGACTAGGTTTTCCTGGATACTTTCCTACCACCCAATTTCAGATTCACATATTTTGGTGCATTTTTTTCTTTGTATTTTATTTATTTTTCTTTTGGCTTAAACAAACAGGGACCCTATCAATCTCTGCAGCAAAAGATGTTGAGTACAAGTGGAAAGCCACTATGGTTTTCCCTAAAAATTCCAGTTTTGTTTTAATTGTTGGTTTTGGTTTGGTTTGATTATAAATAGATGCCTCTCTTCACTGCTTCTAGTGCAGTTCCATTGTTTGGTAAGTAATGAGGTGCTGATTAGCAGACTAACTGGAGTTTTCCATTGAAATCCCTCAAATCTCATGTTTTGTAGTTTTTCCTCTTGTGCAAGGGTAGTTGTATTTTCCCTTATCCAAATCTGGTATCTAAGAGAAACTGTACTTTAGAAAGCTGGTTTAGTATGCATTGATTTTCTGTTTACACACTTTTATGGAGAGTTTTTTATTTTCTAGGTACTGAGGATGAATAGAATTGTTCTTTTTTCTGGCCACTTACAGTAATTACCTTTTGATTACTAGAAAGATAAATAAGATAAGGAAGTGAAATAAGCAAAATTTTTTCCAGATTTATAAATTTCTTAAAATAGATAAGCCAGGATTGAGTGTTTCTTTCCCTTGCATATGTAAGAACTTTCACTCTAAAAGAATATAAAGAAGGTACAATAAGAGCATAGAATAAATATTTCACACTTATTGGTAGAAATGGTCAAATCTGAAATTCTTATATGTCATGGAATATTATGGAAGAGGTGCTAGGACATTTTTTAATGATTTAGTCACCAAACATATGGTGTTTTATTGGTCTCCTTACTGCACACAACACAAGTTAATATTTTATGAGTTTCGGGCAAACTAATGGGCAGGATTTCAAGGAACAGTGCAAGCATGAGTACCGAAATACTTTCATTACCAAAACTGGAAAAGTCACTGAGAGTGAAAGGTTATACAGCAATGGTGTCAAAGTTATTCAAATCCCATTAGAACTCGATGTAAGGAGAATTCTAACGAATAAAATGAGCAATCAAATTACTCTGCTTATGCCTATTATCTTGTGTTAAATTGTGAAACCACACCTAAGGAGATAGAACTACCAAATTTACCAGAATTTCAATCACCATCTTTTATGACGATTTCACCACAAATATGTTTTCACTTAGATCAGGTTAAATGTCACTGGGGGAAGGTGTGTAGCAAAACTGTTAGCTTTTTGTTTTATGTAACAATATGCCTTTGGAAATGCAGCATGAAATCCAGAATTCTTTCTCAAATCCCTTTTGGAATATGGAAGTAAATAAATGAATCCACAGAAGAGACTTTTCAAGATGCTCTTGGTAATCACTAAGTGTGCAAATGATGCTTACGTTTTAAGAAGGGGGATATCGACAAATAAAAGATGGACATCATTCACGTAATTCCAGTACAATAAATCTTAGTGATAAGGAAATCTCAGATGTGGCAAGGTATTTTTATTATAAATTATCTGTGCAATTAACTCAATTCTCAATTTCACTTGAGGGCAAAAACCTGACCTTTGTGACTGAAAATATTGTTATTAAAATAGAAAATGGGAACATAGGGCAGCGTAAAGATTGCTGTGGTGGTTTTCATTGCAGCTTTCTAGGAGCAGATAGCTAAGTTAAATATTTTACTTATAAAAGACTTCAGGCTAAAATTTTAAAATTGATCTTTTACTTTTTCACTGACTGTTCAAGTCTGTTCTAGTGATATTATATATATCTATATACATTCAGAATCTCCTGCTACTCTTACAAAAGTGCTAATAAGATTTCTTTAATATTACTGTATTTGGCTATCTGTCAGTTAATTTAAATGTGCCCTTGCATGTTTAGGATGGCTTATTTTAATACCAAAAATAAATATTCACTTTGTCCATAATGAACACTCCAATATTTTTTTTTATTGCTCCTTGAGCTAGTCTTCTTCCAAGGTCAGAAGACTGCCACATTTTCTATTCCAATTTGCTATGGAAAACTTGGGCTGGAGAGAAAAGGGTAGTTTGTCAGATTTTCCCCAATGTCTGATCATGCACTTACTATTGTCATAGAGCTCCAAATTTATGACCTTAACATCCTGGAAGAAGTTGAATCATTTTCAGCTCCACCACCCATTCAATGGCACCTTTAACACTGTAGTACTCTTAACAAAGCTTACGTGAGCCCATCTTCTGAACAACATACTCTGTTATCCATATTACCAGTGATCTGAATGTTTCCCATTTTATTTGAACCTTCTCATTTGGCCAAAACGTTTCAACTTTTGGTCTACGTGTCTTTTCCTCTTGTGATTGAGAAATTGTCTTTAAGTTTTCTTCTGCATTTGCTAACAAATTAACTACACCCTTGTATCATGTTTTCCATTTCTTGGAAACTTTAAATGTATTTAAGATCACTTTATACCTTGGGCAAGGCAAGGGGTAAAAATGCTTCAGCAGGGGTGTAGACAGGGGTGCATTTCTTCACACAAGCATTTCTTATAACCTACAAAGCACGAGCTGACTTCAGGGCACACTGAGACAGATGCCGGTTCCAAGAAGCTAATCATTTTTGACCCTGTCAAACTGATACTTCTTAAATATTTGTTCACCACTAATTTGGAACAGTGGCTGCACTCTGAGTGGGGGACAGGTGGCTAAGGAGGACTAGTGATGAAATATGCTTCCTTGTCCTACATAATTTAACCAAGGTCCCACATTTGCACACCCCATCCTTGAAAGCCCTGCAAATGGTCTATCGAGTATTTCCTCCAAAAACAAACAGAGCAATTCTTGACAGGAGCTCTGTGAAATAGAATTTTCTCCACCTCAGTATGTTCCCCCATATTATCTTAGCACCAAATTAATATTTTAAACCCTGTATAAATTGGTCCATAGAGACAGTAGGCCAAGTCTCTTATCTCTTAATTAGCTGGTGGCAGTATACAAGAGCAAGGTGGAGAAAAAAGAATAATTGAGAAAAGAAAAATCCAGACATTAAAATGATAGATTACAAACCATATCATGACATATTTAGTCTTGGTGTAAACGTAATTTTGAATGTCCTACTTCCTCAAGCTGAGAAATGGGGGATACTACAGTGAATGATGAAGAAAGAGAAAAAACATAGCATAATAGAATAAGCAAGACAAATTTTTGATTAACTAAGTTTATGAGGAAAGAACGTTGCTGATGTAATAAAGTCTGGATTAACACTAACCAAACATTGGTTTATATACAAAGCAATAGCATTTAGTCTCACCTACACCGTTAGGGCATATCCATGATCATTTTCCCTAAGTAGCCACTCAAGTGGTGCCTAAGCCCAGATTTGAATTAGTCATAGTGAAGATAACCAATATTTTCAACAATGTGGTCAAAATGAATCCTATTATCTTTTTCCCAAAGCCCCAAGATGTTTTAGTGTCCTGCCCTTAGGGAAAATAATTTTATTTTGGATACATGGAACTCACAATGCAGTTCAATAGGAGCCTGGAGCCCGGGACAAGCTCCTGGCACACTTTTGGTCTTGGGGTTAAATGACCAGGAGGGTAGTGCATTGATAAGGTAGAAGACAATGTACAAATGCCAGGTCTTTGGAAACGTTTCCCCTTGTGGCTAGGTTTTGACTAATGCTAAATGAAGCCATGGATCATCTGGTCAATATTTTTTAGAGTATGGGCTGAGGAAAAGGACACAAATGAAATGAAAAAGAGAAGCTGGAGAGAGATATTTTAATATTTTAGGAAAACACTTAACTTGATGAATAGCATTAAACATGATTAAACAAGTAAAATTGTAGAAGTTTTAAAGATCAAAATATGAAATATTCTGACATCACATAGAGTTAAGCCACTATTGATATGTTGGGCATCCATATCTTTTTCATTCAGGAAACAAGGACAAGGGATACTACAGTGAACTCAACTTGCATGGTCAAGTTCTAGGACAATAACCAACCAAGGAAATTTTTGCCAATACTTTGCAGGAGATTAAATAGGATAATAGAGATGTGCCTACATAGACTGTTGATTGGAAGCATAAAAATGTCTCCATTAAGCCAAGATATGAATATGAAGAAGCCAGCCATACAAAAAGATCAGAGATTCAGGTAAGGGGGTTGGGGAAGTTAATGTAGATGCTATAAGGCCTTTTGAAATTTAGCAATGAAAAATAGCTCATGTAGCAGAAATATATATATATGTATTTACCTAATCCATAATAGATTATGTGAAAAATTTTGAGTTATTTGATATTATCAAACATAATGGGAAAGCTGTAGGCCTTGGACATGTACATTAATTTAAAAACACATTTACAGATATAAAATACACTTTTCAGGGACAGCTGGATAGCTCAGTCAGTTAAGCGACTGACTTCAGTTCAGATCACAATTTCATGGCTTGTGAGTGTGAGCTCCATGTTGGGCTCTGTGCTGACAGCTCAGAGCCTGGAGTTTGCTTCAGATTCTGTGTGTGTGTGTCTCTCTCTGTCTGTTTCTCTCTCTCCCTCTGCTCCTCCCCTGCTCATACGCTCTCTCTCTCTCTTTCTCTCTCTCTCTCTCATAGCATACATAAAATGCAGTGCTAAGCACTTAGTATTTAATAAATCTTTGCTATTATGACACTGATATTTCCTCTACAAACTTCACATCCAGAAAACCACTTTCCAAGTTGGGATAATATTAGTAGCCTTGTTCTTAATGTTTACGTTTTTTTACTGTTGTTCAAAACACCAATATGCCTACATACATAGTTAGATATGAATAATTTATTTGAAATTGCAAGCTGCACCTGTAATCCTGATTTTTGGTCCCCCTTTTCCTGCTGTAATTTTTTTTCCTGTAGTACTTGTAACTTTCTAAGATGTTCTATATATTTCATTACCACCTTCTGCCTGTTAGGATGTAAGTTTCACAAGGGCTAAGAACCATGTTTTGGTCACTGTTGTACTTAGAAGAGGGACTGGCATTTCATATTGTACATTAAATACTTGTTGAATGTTAAATGAACAAAAATGATAAAATACTATTAAGACTCACATTAAGAAGGCAATAATCCAATTATAAAATGGGCAAAAGACATGGACAAACATTCCACTGAATAGAATATTCAGATGGCAGATAAGCATATGAAAAAATTTATGAGAAAATTAAACCTACAATTAGGGTGGCTGGGTGGCTCAGTCAGATCTCCCTTTAGGTCATGATCTCACAATTTGTGAGATCAAGCCCCATTTCAGGCTCTGCCCAGTCAATGCAGCACCTGCTTGGGATTCTCTCCCTCTCCCTCTCTCTCTGTGCCTCCCCAACTTGTACTTCTCTCTTTCTTGCAAAGTAAATAAATAAACTTAAAAAATAAAAACACACAGTGATATATCACTACATATCTATCACAATAGGCTAAAAATTTAAGAATAAATGGACTAATTATAAAGAGATAAATAAATGAATAAATAAGAACACTAATTCTTGGAAAGAATGTGGAGAAACTGGATTATTCATCCATTGCTGATAGGAATTTTAAGTGTTAAAGCCACTTTAGAAAGCATTTTAAAAGTATCTAAAAACTAAATTAAGAAACTAAAATCTGACTCAAAAATTTTACTCCTGGGAATTTACCCCAAAGAAAAGAAAAATTATGTTCACACAAAAATCTGCATACCAATGTTTTAAAAAAAGCTTACTTCATATAGTCAAATATTGGAAATAGCCTAAATATTCTTTAGTGAACAATGACTGGTTAAACAAACTGTAGAATACCCATATGATAGTATACTGTTCAGCAATAAGAACTAATAAACTACTGATACACACAACAATTTGAGTGAGTCTCCAGAGATTTATACTGAGTGTAAAAAAAAAAAAGTCAACTTCAAAATGTTACATACAGTGTGATTTTATTTATATAATATTTTTTAAAGACTGAATTATAGTAACAGGGAATGGGTTGGTGGTAGTCAGAGGTTAAGGTTGAAAAAAGAAGCCATGTAGCTAGAAAATGGAAACATGAGGGATCCTTGTGGTGATGGAAATATTCTGTATCTTGATTGTATTGATATTCACTTCCTGATTTTGATATTATATCATAGTTTTGCAAGATGTTACCCATAGGACGAACTGGGTAAATGTTAAAAGAGACTTCTCCATATGATTTCTTACTACTGCATGTGAATCTAGAGTTATCCTAAAGCCCTGGGTGTTGTATGTAAGCCAACTTGACAATAAGTTATATTCATTAAATAAACAAACAAACAAAAAATAAATTAATTAGATAAATTAAAATAGACTTGGAATAGATCATTGTTAAGGTAGTATCTATACCGCACCTTCCACAAGATAGGCAACATTCTAAGTGTGTTACATCAATTAACTCATATAGCCTTAAAAACAATCCTATGAAACAGGTTTCTCTTATCCTCTCTTCTGTAAATGATGAACTGACTCTTAGGTAACTTGTGTAAGTTTGCAGAACACTTAGATGATGAAACAAATTTTGCTTTTTACTCTTTAATTTCTAAAAATTAAAAAGCAGAGAGAATAATAGTATGAGCTCATCATCTGGTTTTAATAATTATTATTAGTTAATGACCAGTCTTGTTTTATCTAAATCCCTACACTCTCACCACCCTCTGCCTTATTTTGAAGCAAATTCCCATATCATATATTTTTTTTAATGTTTTTTTATTTATTTCTAGGAGAGAGAGAGAGAGACAGCGTGAGCAGGGGAGGGTCAGAGAGAGAGGGAGTCACAGACTGAAACAGGCTCCAGGCTCTGAGCTGGCAGTCAGCACAGAGCCCGACGCAGGGCTCGAACCCACAAACCTCGAGATCATGACCTAAGCGAAAGTCGGACGCTTAACCGACTAAGCCACCCAGACGCCCCCATATCATATATTTTAACCTTAAATATTTTAGAATCTAGCTCTAAGAGATAAAGACCATTAAAAAAACATAACTCCCAATATTTTCACCACACCTATAAAAATAAACAATAATTCCTCACTATTATCTAATATTATAAACAGATGTTTTAACCCAAGCCATATGACTCTAGAATATTTTAATTGATGGGTCTTCTGTGATGGAAATACAGATCTAATACCCAATAGCCACCAAGAGCTAGAAACAAAAATGAATATTGGGTCTTAGAATATTATGGCAAAGCATTGCCTTACACAAAACAAGGGTACTTTTTGTCACTTGTTGATAAACGAGAATATAATGATGAATTTAAATTCAATTCCGCTCTGATCTTTGATCTCTCATGCTTTTCCATCTACGATTATTTTGTCCTCGTTAGATTTAGTTTCTTTTTTAAAAAAATTTTTTTAATGTTTTATTTATTTCTGAGAGAGAGAAAGAGAGAGAGAGAGGCAGCGTGAGCAGGGACGGGTCAGAGAGAGAGAGGGAGACACAGAATCTGAAGCAGACTCCAGGCTCTGAGCTAGCTGTCAGCACAGAGCCTGATGCTGGGCTCGAACCCACGAGCTGTGAGATCATGATCTGAGCCGAAGTCGGAGGCTCAGTGGACTGCACCACCCAGGCGCCCCTCAGATAGTTTCATTTAATAATTATTTCTCTTTCTGAGTGATCTCTTACAGATCTCTTTGTTGTCTGCCTTTTGAGATTTTATGCTGCTTCCTCATTATTGATCTTGAAGCATGTCACTCGGGTATTCCATTTTTTCTTTGCAATTTATATCACTCCTAGACCTTATCTTTACATGCTTAATAAAACAGGTTAGTATCCGGTGTACTTGTGCACAATAGAAGACTGGTATTTTCAAACTTCATGTCCTCAAATTTTGGTTTAAACACACATTTACACATTCAGAAATAACCCCATATTCTCAAAATCAATCTGAAAAAAGGGGAACCCTCACACCTATGTATTGTTTTAAGACATGACATATTATTTTAAAAAATCAAAACAATAATTATTTTTAACAACATTTCACAGAACCTGAGCTTCAGAGTGTCAAAAACACTGACTAACTTCCTATAAGACAGAATTCAAGAGTTCAGAGACTGAGTGCACTGTTTTAATGCATATCCTTAAAAAACAAATCAAACAAACAAAAATGGCAACAGCGTTAAGAAACATTAAAATACAGCTCAAAGTAAGACAGAAATTGGTAGTTAAAATTTATGTATAATTTAATTAAGCTGTACTCAGAAGTCCAGAATACTGTCTAGAGTTCAATATTATTAAACATCTAAGTTCTACTAAAGCCAACAAATGAGCTGTATTTAGAGTGTCCCTTCTAGTTAGACTGTAAAATCAATGTTTCTATAAAATAAGATCCTGGTTCAAAGGTGTGACTTGTATCCAGAGGTGTCACATGTATATACTTGAAAATCAATTTGTAACCTTTATAATCTATAAGTTTAGTTAGAGGGGAGTTTGAGCACTATTTGTATTTATGAACAGAACAAGGCAGTTGGTTATTGGATTTGGTCCAGCTTGGCAAATGAATACCATTTTGGGTATTCAACAATTTCAACTGAGATTTCCTTTTTTAGGGAGCTCATAAGACATAATCCATTGTTAATTGCTTTGATTATGGCTTATCTGACCTCTAATTCCCAATGACCTTTTTCAAGTCCACTTTCAATTTAATGAGCCAAACTAATAAAGTCTACACTGTCCTCTTGATACGATTTTTCTCCTAGAAAAATGTCTTTATAAATTAAGATTTTTTTGTTCAAACTGTGCTCCTTCATACTAAGTGAGGTTGAAGAGTTGACACCTTTATCTTAAACTTTGCCATCTATTTGCATAATTATGCTTTGAAACACGTTTATGTCTCTGGGCATTTATATCTTCCAATACTAGTTTTTGGTTCTCTCTTTATTAATTTTCTATTGCATTGCACTGCTAGAGCTATAAAAGTTTAGTGTTCAACAAATACTGGTTCAAATAATGACCAGAAGCAACAAAAATGAAATTTACCCCCATGCCTGAAACAACTAAAAGAAAATCAGAAAAAAAAAAAATGTTTAAAACAACAGGACTCAAGTTATCAGCATCAGGAACAAAGAACCACAATCTGAAATTTGAAACAAGGTAAATCCTTTGATTGCCCCAGCTTGCTGACTGGAGTAAGTTTCCGGACTGTGATGCAAATAGGGGAAGCCTAGGGACAGAACTGGGAGTCCAGAAAAGACAATGTAGTGTAGCCATAGGGTAAAGTAGCAGAGACCAGACAGCCTCACAGAGAAAGAAATCTACAGATCAGTGGAGGGTCTCTCTGGAGGATTCAGTTGAGAACTGAAACACAATTGAGTGAAGAAACTATCCTACGATAGAAAAAGCCACTCAACGGTATTAAGAGAGCAGTGCCCAGAGTCCACAGCAGGCTAGGAGTAGTGTCTGTTTCCAACAACAAGGGTAGAAAACCTCATAATTCAAGAGATATTCGTAAGAATACCAATAACGGTCTTGCCTTTTTAGTACTGAAGGTAGATATTGACCGCAAATTAAACTCAGCTCTGGTCTCACCTAAAAACAAGACCTGAAAGGATTGCAACTCAACCACATGCTGAACAAAGCTGAAAAATATCTATATGAACACAGATAAAATTTGCAACGGTTGGTAGTCAATCAAAGATGATAAGGTATTCAAGGAACAGAACAGCATTATCCATAATCAAGAGAATAATCAATCAAACCTACCCAAAGACATACTGATTTTAGAACTGGTAAACAATGACATGAATACAGATATTATAATTATATTCCGTACGTTCCAAAGCTTAAATAAAGACATAAAAATACTAACAACAACAAAAACAAATCAAACTTCTAGAAATGAAAACTTTGATGTCTGAGATGAAAAATACACTGTATGGGATTAATGGTTGATTGCAGAAGAAAAGATAAGGGACTGAAGGCATACCAATAGAAACAATCTGAAATGGAGTGCAGAGAAAGACTGAAAGAAATTAGCAGAGCATCAGTGAGATTTGGGATTACAAGTGATCAGCTGTATGTGTTGGAGTCTCCAAGGGAGGTGGAAGACAAAATATATCCCAACAAATAATGGCTAAAAAAAATTCTAACTTGGAGGAAAATTATAAACTCATAGATCCAAGAAGCTCAACAAAGCTCAAGTACAAAAATATGTAGGAAAAAACCTGTATCAAGACACATCATAAACAAATGACCTAAAACCTGTGGTAAAAAGAAAATCTTAAAAGAATATAGAGAAAGAAAGTCCATATTTATAGAGAAACAAAGGTAAGGATGGAAGCAGATTTCCTGTCAGAAAAAGTGGAAGCTAAAGGACAGTAGAACGACATATTTAAAGTAATTAAAAAAGCTGTCAACTTAGAATTCTTTATTTAGCAAAAATAGCTTTCAGAAAGTGAAGATCAGTGGCATTTTCTATACAAAAGTAGGTAAAAGCCACCAGCAGGCTTGCCTATACTACTATATAGAAGAGTCTATAGTGAATAACTTTAATTTACCTTGATAAGTTACAAGGACAAATGTCAGAATTTCAGGGTTCATGGTGAATAGATGTCAGAATAGGGCCCTAATGTCATATTTTTCAAGATGTGGAGTCAGAAAATTATTAGGTATAGCTCAGGAAAGAGGAAATAAAAGTGGGGCTTTGTTATTTGTAGATGCAAAGATAACAAATATAATTAATTTTAGCTGAACTAAAATGGTGACATAACCACACTGAGATAAGGAAGGAGAGGAAGAGTGAACATCAGTAAAAGTTTCTTCTGTTAGAGCAGGCAATCAAAAGGTCTAAAACTGCTAATCCAGGAAAGAGCTATAGAACTATTATTTGAATTGTTGATTCCTCCAGTGGAGAATTTGGGGGGATTAAGACATTGGTTGGGCTGTAGAGATTGTAGCCTTTTTCTTTTGTACAGGCAATTTTTACTTTGCACAATAGTGTGGGATTCTAAAACCAAGCGTGCAAGGTTAAATCATACAAAGCTATTTTAATAAGACATGGGGAAACACTGGGCCACCTTGGTGGCTCAGTTGGTTAAACATCGGACTTCAGCTCAGGTCACAATTTCATGTTTCATGGGTTTGAGCCTGCATTGGGCTCTGTGCTGACAGCTTGGAGCCTGAGCCTGCTTCTGATTCTATGTCTCCCTCTCTCTCTTCCCTCTCCCACTTTCACTCTGTCTCTCTCTCAAAAATAATATATATATTTTTTTAATTTTAAAAAGAGAGATAGGAAACATTTCAACTGTTCCATGACCTTTAAAAACTTTTATCAAACAATAAAAGCTCCCTTATTGTCAGCAATCAATGGATAAAGAAATAAAAAATACAGTAAGACTGATGTATACTTATTATACTGTAATTAATAGATCAGAAACACTGACAAGCATTTTGTTCCTTAGTAAAATAGTTATCAAAATTGTTGTGCAGTGTTTGCCTTCTTCTCATCACATAACGTACGAAGGAAGCACCTTTTTTTTTATGTCTTGGCAAATTGGCATGCTCTTTTCTAAGTCTGGATTCGTTCCCAACATTTTATCCTATGTGCTTTCAATGTCATGAAACATCTCTGAGAATTCTTTAATGGGAAGTTTTTTGCTCATGTCACTTCCTCTGGGACATCTTTGTCCTTTATGTCAAAATCATTTTTCTCATTTATGTCAATAAATTCACCTTCACTAAGTTCCCCTGGCTGCATATCTAGAGTGAAATGGCAGCACCGCCAGCACCATCAGCTGTTTCTTCTAGAATTCAATTCTAATTTCACTGTCAGCATTATCACTTTTTGGGTCTTTGCTGCATATTCATGTTTGTTGCTCAGTTCCCTCTTCCAATTATCCATATTTGTGGAATGGCATATGGGTTTACCAGTGAGAGATAAAGCCACATAGCTAAAGACTTTACTGTATGTAAGTGAACTGAAAAGCAGATGAGTAGTGATCAATCACAGACTTTGAAAACTGTGATGTGAATGGTCACTGATCATAATGTGTGTCTGGTTTTTGTGGAGCCACTTACGGCCTGAAGAGCCAGCCGCCCATTTTGTACTTTGTGCGATTACTCAGAGTTAACAGGCTATGGTGACAGAAATGTGAACCATTTGTTGAGGGGCTGGGTTTATTTAAGTAGATGCAGTAACTGAAATGTGTGTATTCTGGAACCATGCAAAGAGAAGCCTGTCTATGATTGTATGTGCAGTAATTTTCTCTTTCTTCAACTGTATGCTTATTTGTCTGTTTTCACCTATTAATATTGTCTTTTTATTCTTTCAATTTTATTGAAATATAGTTGACATATAGCACCATATAAATTTAAAGTGTACAGCACAATGACTTGGCTTACACATGCATCATGAACTGATTACCACAATAACTTTAGTTAATATCCATCATGTTTGATTGCCCTTAAGTTTCACAAAGGCAAGGACTAGAGTTATTTTATTCACTAATCTTTACCTATCACCTAGCACATCAGAAACATAAGTAGGATCTCAGTAAATAGCTATAAATTAATAGAAAAAAACACATTCTGTGGTTTCAGGAATAGAGCTACCTGTTGGCCTGTGTGGATATAATGCCTTCTTCAAGGCATTATAATGTAATGGTTAAGAGAGTGACTTGTAAAAATCAATTAGTAGAATAAAAATGAAATTCTGAATGAAAATCGCAGCTCTGCCATTTATTAGCTCTAATCTTGGGCAAATCTCTTAACTGTTATGTGCCTCAGTTTTCTCATTTATAAGAAGGGCATAAAGATGGTACCTATTTCATAGAATGTTATAAATATTAAATGAGTTAATGTAAACAAAGCAATATGACAATGTTAAAATAGCAACCATTGTACAAATGGTAGCCATTGTGTTGGAGGAGATTTTATTTTTGGAGCAACATTGTGATATACTAATACCAACGGTTAGAGTCCCTTTCTATTTCCACGTGCAAAATGGCTACTAGAAAATGATAAGTATACTAAGGAAAATCAAGCTGGTATTTTTGCTTGTGGGGAGTCCTTTTGGTACACTGAAAACTATTTGTTGATCATGGTTGCATTTTAAATGCCTTCCTAGAAAGTGAAATCTGACATTGAACACTATAACTAGCACGCTCATATTGCTTTGATAAATATTTTCATGGGAAGTGTAATCTATATCTTTCTTTAGTAATAGATTATTTCCAGAGCTTCCTGTTGAATGACTGAATTAAAAAGTAGCTGTGAGTGTATTTTCTCTTTCTTTTTCCTCTTTTCTTTTTTTTTTTTCTTTTTTCCTAAAGAGAAAGAAACAAATGTCAGGTTTCAGTTTTAATTAAGCAATTAACTAAAATGTTATATAGATAGACAAGAAAAAGTTCAATTGTGTAATTTAATTTTAATTGAATGAAATAAGGTAGCGAAGACTGGCTGCTGTTTCATGAGTTTTCATAGGGCAGAGAATGGATTTTAACAGCAGAGACAGGGGGTAACATTGAGTCTGATTCTATTTAATTAGCAATGTCCAACCTTTCTCAACAGAAAAGCAATACTCTTATTAAATAATACCAAAAGTGCAATGGATTTTGGCCCAAAGTAATGAGGATGTGACCCCTACAAATAAACATTTCCTGAGAGTGGATTCTGCATGCATCCAAAAGAGTATGTTTGAAAAAAAAATTGAAAAGTAACTACATCGCTCCCAGTAACTTCAGGACCTACAACAGCATAGACTTCCCCCACTACCCCCACCACAGATAAGATAAACAATTTTTTATAACAAAGTTAAACAGATTTTAATATTTAACCACACTATGGCCATAATTGGCTGTTTATTATTTGTATTTTAAGTAAACTTTTTATAGAAATATGACTTGCAGATTGTGAGTGTACCAGATGACTGGATTTTCACAAAGTTAGCACACTTGAGTAGTCAGTGCCAAGAACAAGAAATAGAACCACATTGCCCTGCCCAGTCACTAGTGCTCTCTTCACAGATCATGTCACCCCTTTTCTTAAGACCCCACAATGGCTCCTTGTTCGACTTAGAGCAGAGCCAAAGCTCTTGCCTGTTTGACTTCATCTCCTCCTCTTTTTGCTCACTCCATGCCTGGAAGAATGTGATTGTAAAATGAAGAGGATGGCATTGACAAGGCACAGTATTATAATCATACAAGTACCTGCTACTCATGAATAAAACCCCATGCAATCTTGCTTTTTAAAAAATACTATTAGCAAAATGGTTCACTTAATAAGCAGACATTTTGCATAATAGCTTGCTTCCCTCCCTTCACATTTAGCTAGATGCATCATAATACCTTTGGTAATTTTGGGGTCAATTTCAGCCTCCAAAGAAGAAAAAACTCATACGTTGAAGACTGTAAAGTATAAAAATCTAAATAATTTAAGTTTCTAGTTGTGGCACATTTGAAATATCAAAAGGACAAACTATGGATGTGAGTTTTTCAATTCAATGAAAGAAATGGTCTTAAGAGAAACTCTTAAGACAAAGGACCTGTGCTAGTTTTATCCTTTTTTCTCTGCTAATGTTCCCTCCTCTTCCCCCTAGTCCTAGTGAACTGCAGTAAGTATGGGCTTTGGATTCTACTAATGATATAATTACAGAAGTCTCTTCCTCCCACTCAGGTTTAACTCTTAACACGAAATAACTCTCTTGGCATTTTTGCATGCTGTGTGCCATAAAAATCTACCAATTTTTACCTCTGAAACTTTCTTTCACAATTCTCATCACCCAGAACCCTAAGCACTATCCCAACATACACAATCAGCAACAAAGTCTAAAAAGTTGCCCCTAAAATTACCCTCAATAGACAAAGAGAACTAGCTAGATAACAGAAGGCAATTAATGATGGCATGTAGAGACATCGGGGTGGCTCAGTCATTTAAGCATCTGACTTTTGGCTTCGGCTCAGGTCATGATCTCACAGTTTTGTGTGCTCAAGCCCCACATTGGGCTCTGTGCCGTCAGTGAGAAGTCTGCTTGGGATTCTTTCTCTCTTGTTCATTGCCCCTCCCCCACTCATGCTGTCTCTGTCTCTCTCAAAATAAATAAATAAACTGAAAAAAGATGTAAAATAAAATGATGACACGTAAAGACAGAAGAGAGGAGAGATAGAGAGGGATACTCAACCCAGTAACGTTTTTCTAATATGTGATGCAAGTATCACTCCAATACTGTACTTAATAGTTAAGATTTCATCCTAGAAAGAGCACCATGAATAACTGCATTAACAACTTATTTCATTCAATTAAAATTAAATTACACAATTGAACTTTTTCTTGTCTATCTATATAACATTTTAGTTAATTGCTTAATTAAAACTGAAGCCTGACATTTGTTTCTTTCTCTTTAGGAAAAAAGAAAAAAAAAAGGAGAAAAGAGGAAAAAGAAAGAGAAAATACACTCACAGCTACTTTTTAATTCAGTCATTCAACAGGAAGCTTTGGAAATAATCTTCTATTACTAAAGAAAGATATAGATCACACTTCCCATGAAAATATTTATCAAAGCAATATGAGCGTGCTAGTTATAGTGTTCAATGTCAGATTTCACTTTCTAGGAAGGGATTTAAAATGCAACCATGATCAGCAAATATCTCTAGTTTTCAGTGTACCAAAAGGACTCCCCACAAGCAAAAATACCAGCTTGATTTTCCTTAGTATACTTATCATTTTCTGTCAGCACAGAGCCCAATGCAGGCCTTGAACCCACCAGTGGTGAGATCATAACCGAAGCCAAAGTCGGACACTTAACTGACTGAGTCACCCAGGTGCCCCTATTGTCTCTCTTTTTTAAAAATAATAAGTGTTTGAAACTATAATTCCCCATCTTACTACATCTATAATTATCTGGACAACAGTCTTCTTACCCTTCTCTTCCTCCTCCTCCTTCTTTGATTAATTTTGTTGTGAGTAGAGGGGATGCTCCACATACTACTTTATACAAAGTAACATTTAGTTACATCATGTGTTTTTTAAAACTCTCTTGCCCTGTATATCATAACCTCAATATTGTTAGAAGTATAAATAATATATTTCTAAACTTTAAAGTTAGAGAGTATTTTAGGAAGAGGGATTTATTCCTGGGCTATAGGGCAGGTTCAATATTCACAAGTCAATCAATGTGATACACCACATTAATAAAAGAAAAGATAAGAACCACACAATCCTCCCAATAGTTACAGAAAAAGCATTTGACAAAACACAGCATCTTTCTTAATAAAAACCCTCAAGAAAGTAGGGATAAAAGGAACACATCTCAACATGATAAAGGCTATATACACAAGACCCACAGCTAGTATCAACCGCAGTGAGGAAGATTTGAGGGTTTTCACCTAAGGTCAGGAACACAACAAGGATGTCCACTCTCACCACTGTTGTTCAACATAGTACTGGAGGTCCTAGCCTCAGCAATCAGACAACAAAAAGAAATAAAGGTGATCCAAACTGATATAGAAGAAGTCAAACTTTCACTCTTCACAGATGTCATGGTACTCTACACTGAAAATTTTTAAGACTCCACCAAAAAGACTACTAGAGCTGATACGTGAATTCAGAAAAGTTGCAGGATATAAAATCAATGTACAGAACTTGGTTGCATTTCTATGCACCAATAATGAAGCAGCAGAAAGAGAAATCAAAGAATCCATCCCATTTACAACTGCACCAAAAAATATAAGATGCCTAGGGATAAACCTAACCAAAAAAGTAAAAGATCTGTACACTTAAAATTATAGAAAACATATGAAAGAAATGAAGAAGACATGAAGAAATGGATGGATATACATTCCATGCCTGAACTAGAAGAACAAGTATTGTTAAAATGTTGATACTACCCAGAGCAATCTACATATTCAATTCAATCCCTATCAAATAACACCAGCACTCTTCACAAAGATAGGACAAACAATTCTAAAATTTGTATGAAACCAGAAAAGGCACTGAATAGCCAAAGTAATGTTGGAAAAGGAAATCAAAGCTGGAGACATCACAATTCTGGACTTTAAGCTGCATTCCAAAGCTGTAATCATCAAGACAGTATGGTACTGGCAGAAAAACAGATACATAGATCAATGGAACAGAATATGACCCCAGAAATGGACCCACAAATATATGGCCAACTAATCTTTGACAAAGCAGAAAGAGTATCCAGTGGAAAAATGATAGACTCTTCAATAAATGTTGCTGGGAAAACTAACAGCGACATGCAGAAGAATGAAATGGACCACTTTTTTACACCATATACAAAAATGAACCCCAAATGGATGAAAGACCTAAATATGAGACAGGAAACTATCAAAATCCTAGAGGAGAAAATAGGCCTTTGACCTCAGTCACAGCAACATCTTACTAGACATATGCCCAGAGGCAAGGGAAATAAAAGCAAAAATCAACTATTGGGACCTCATCAAAATAAAAAGCTTCTGCACAGTGAAGGAAACAATTAAAAAAAACTAAAAGGTGACTGATGGAATGCGAGAAGATACTTGCAAATGACATCTATCAGATAAAGAGTTAGTATAAAAATCTATAAAGAAGTTATCAAAGTCAATATTCAAAAAAAAACAAATTATCCAGTGAATAAATGAGCAGAAGACATCCAGATGGTTTACAGACATGAAAAGATGCTCAACATCAATATCAGAGAAATACAAATCAAAACCAAAATGAGATAACACCTCACATCTGTCAGAATGGCAAACTCAGGAAACAAATGACGTTGGTGAGGATGTGGAGAAAGGGAAACACTTTTGTACTGCTGGTGGGAATACAAACTGGTGCAGCCACCCTGGAAAAAGTGTGGAGATTCCTCAAAAAGTTAAAAATAGAACTACCCTTCAACCCAGCAATTGCACCCTAGGTATTTATTCAAAGGATACAAAAATGCTGATTTGAAGGGTCACATGCATCCCGATGTTTACAGCAGCACTCTCAACGATACCCATATTATGGAAAGAACCCAAATATCCATTGACTAATGAATGGATAAGGAAGATGTGGTATATATACACAATGGAATACTACTCAGCAATGAAAAAGAATCAAATCTAGCCATTTGAAACAGCATGGATGGAGATAGAGTGTATTATACTAAGTGAAATAAGCCAGGCAGAGAAAGACAGATATCATATGATTTCATTCATATGTGAAATTTAGGAAACATGGCAGATGAATATAGGGGAAGGGAAGGAAAAATAAGATAAAAACTTAGGGAGGTAAACCATAAGAGACCCTTAAATACAGAGAACAAACTGAGAGTTGCTCGAGGGGACATGGGTGGGCGGACGGGTTAAGTGAGTGAGTGATGGGCATTAAGGAGGGCATTTGTTGGGTTGAGCACTGAGTGTTTTATATAAGTGATAAATCACTGGGTTCTACTCCTGAAACCAATTCTGCACTGTATGTTAACTAACTTGAATTTAAATAAATAAATCATGTACTCTAAAAAATTGAAAGTTAGAGAGCATTTTACAATTGATTTCATATATTTCAAATGTTTAATAAATTAAAATCATGTACTTTTTAAGCATGATCAATGCCTCTTTTCAAAAGACTACTTTCTATACAGTAGAATGGCTTAAAATTGAGGACAGACTAATTTTGTTGCTGTATCTTTTATCAACAGAACTATTTTTATCACCAACATTACTATTCCCTTCTATTTCTAATCAGTTTTATATTAAGGTTGCCATCACAATATATCTGTGTGTTTGTTTGTTTTTTATCTGAAATGTGTTCATTCACACACACTACCCTTTTGTTAAATAATGCAACTGAATTTTGGGGGTATATCTCAACTTCTAAAACTCTTTTGCAGGTCTCCTAGACGGCTCAGTCATTTGAGTGTCTGACTCTTGATTTTGGCTCAGGTCATGATCCCAGGGTTGTGGGATCAAGTCCCAGGATTCAGCTCTGCACTGAGCATAGAGCCTGCTTAAGATTCTCTTTCTCTCTTTTCCTCTGCCCCTCTCCCTTTCTGGTACTCTCTTTAAAAAAATTAGAAATAACAAAATAATAAAAATATTTTAAGAAAATTAAGAAAATATAAGAAAACTTAGGCCTCTATAATATGTCCTATCTACTAATCAGCTCAGTGCCTTTACTTCATTTCTTCAAATTTTGTCTATTTTGTACAATAACTTGTATTATATACATGTTTTTCAATTGGTTTAGGCATTTTAAGATCAGCTATATCCATTATCTTGTGTTCCCGTTTTAATTGTTATTTATTTGTTCTATACTTTGTTATTACTTTTTTTAACTTTCACTCTTTTATATATGTTATAGGTAGTTGGTTTTTATTTTTTATAGTTACTTGGAAGGTACAGAATCAAAACTAAAAAAATAGAATCAAATCTAAATTAAAAGTATTATTTTTACACTTTTTCTTTACATATCAATTTCTCATATGCTATAAATGTAGTCTGAAATCATGGAACAAGGTTTTTAATCATAGAAATAAGTCACAAGAATTTTACTAGCTTACATTTTATTTTGTTACATTTTTACAATATTTTGTAATAAACTCCATTTGTTTAACTTAATATCAATGCTGACCAACATTCCTTTGATTTTAAAAGAAAAACATTACATGACTTTGAGTTTTTATTTTTATTCCTTTTTCCCATTAGCTTTCCCATTACATCTTCCAAAAAGCTTTTTCTGCATGGGAATGGAAGCAATGCATTTAATTCTCAGCTTTCTGAGATTATCTTGCTGTTACATTACTGTAGGAACAACTCCTGATTGTATATTTGAATCTCTCCCTTGAATCTGTAGAAAATCATTTATTTATTTTGAGTATTCATAATTTCCTAAAAGAACTGTAAAATCATCATTTTGCTTCTATAGGTATCATGTTTTTCTTTTCCCTTTGGTTGAATACATGTAGAATTATTTTCTTTGAAGTCTAAACTATTATCAGAATATATCTGAATAAGATTTGAGGTAGCAGTGCCTGGGTGGCTCAGTAGGTTAAGCGTCTACCTCTTGATTTCTGCTCAGGTCGTGATTTCGGTTTGTGAGGTTGAGGCCTGTGTTGGGTTCTGCACTGACAGTGAGGAGCCTGATTGGGATTCTCCCTCTCCCTCTCCCTCTGCTCCTCTCCCACTCATGCTGGCACTCTCTCTCTCAACATAAATAAATAATCTTTTTAAAAAGGAATTGAGATTATTTATTTTACCAATTAATACTAACTACTTTGAAATTTCAAAAAGAATTTATATCATAAAAATGTTCCTCAATTGTGTCTTTCCGTATTGTATTCCTTATTTTTATTCTGGGTTCTTTTTTTTCTGCCTTTTTTTTTTTTTTAAGGAAAACTAGTTTTCACAGTTTGGAGTCATTAGCTCATTCTCCCCCTAATCAAACTATAATCTTTTCTCCTATTATTTTCATATTTTTTGTTCTCTCTGTTATACATAAACAAGTTCTGAAATCATTCAATTTTAGTAGGCGATCTTCCACATAATTCAAATGTGAGTTGAATTTTTTTGGACTTCTGGATCCATTTACTGGATTTCTTATTGTTGTTATTGTTGTCAGCCTAATTCAGTATAACATAAAATAGTCTGTTTTTTCTTTAAGCCTAAGAAGACCATTTCTTTCATTGAATTTTAAAAAGTCAAGACACAAGCTATTTTCTAAGATATCTTGTTATTGCAAACACAGAGAAGCATGAAAATTTCTTTAATTTTAAATAGCATGTGATTCCTATGCCCAACATAAATATTTTTGGTTAATTTTTTGTTTATTTATATTGCAAGAAGATGAGGTATGTATAAATTCTGTATGTTTCTCTAGAATATCTGAAACTTATATTAGTCCCAATCCTCTTTCACCCCATCTTTCTCTCCACTTCCAATCTCTCTTCTTTCTCTTGCTCCCTCTCACTCTCTCCTCTTCCTCTTCTCTTTAGAGCAGCTCAGTCACACCTAATATCAAATTCCAATTTAGTTTTAGTTTCCTAGTTTACTCAGCTATACATAAAGATACTACTTTCTATCTTTAATGGGTTTTGTTGTTGTTGTTGTTTTTGTTGTTTTTTTGTGAGAGAGACCACGAGAACAAGAACTCTAGAGCAAGAGTACGAGTTGGGGAGGGGAAGAGGGAGAGCGAGAGCGAGAGCGAGAGAGAGAGAGAGAGAGAGAGAGAGAGAGAATCTTAAGCAGGCTCCACATCCAGCATGGACCCCCAATCCAGGGCTCAATCTCATGACCATGAGATCATGATCTGGGCCAAAACTGAGTCGGATGCTTAACAGACTGAGCCACCCAGGCACCCCCCTATTTTTAATATTAATGTGACAATGGCAATAGAATGTAAGAACATTGCCTCAGACATACTCTACCTTCAATATAAAAAAAATTAAATCACACAGGAATAGTAATTAATAAGATTAAAATTAGTGTTAAAATTAAATTATATAACAAAATCACTAATGTTATTATTCACAATGAGCAAGATTAAGTCAAATCTTGTTCCTGCTCCTTAAGTTATAGACCTTATTTCTCTACATAATCCAGAATATTAATTATTGCTGCTGTACTCACATCAGTGTCACAACTAGTGAATATTTGCACCACACTTTGACATTTGGTCTTCTGTTTTCACTGGTTTTCTGTGTTATTTTGTCTTTACAGTTGACTCTGTGGGGTTTTACTGTGCGAAATTTTGGGTATTAATAATCTATTGTCACATTAATAAGAAAGCTCCATTCTGAATTCTAATTACATTTCCCTCCTTCAGAAAAAAATATAGTTGCCTCTGTTATATAGACCAAACTTAAATATATATAAAACTATTCATCAATCTATTTCATCTAATTAGTCAATATGTGCCAAGATATTAGTTGTTTAAATTCCGCAAATACTCATATTAATATAGAATACTCATTTCCCATTCAATGGTTCATACATCTTATTCATTTGAAAATATTTCTCTATGGTTTTGACCATAGAGAGCTATTATACAGAAACATATTCAACTTTAAAGGGAAAAACCCTTTGGAATTTATTTTTCATAAAATCCACAAAAGCAAATACACCTTATTTGATAACACACTCACTTATAGGTAGTTTAGAGATTGAGCTATTCTAATAATGAAGTCATGCCACAATTGTACATAGTACTATCATTTAAGAGGGCTCTTTGCATACTTTAATAAAAGTTTTTTGTTGAGCTTTATTACTTGCAGTTAAAATCTTGTGCATTTGTCACTATTGCAATTTTCATTTCATTAAATTAAATATCCACATTAAAATAATTTATATTATGACTAAATATCTCAAGAAGAAAAGGACAATGGGATATGATAAAGGAGTTCTTCTCTTTTTGCCTCTTCCTCTTACTAAATCATGATGGTAATTATTCAAAGTGAGTTTAAGATAAATTATTGTAAGATTATTCATTAATTTTTTTAGATAATTAGCAGAAATTCTGTCATCTCTATGAGAGGTTTGCTTGGCCATTGTGAATCTAAGATGATAATGACATCCAAATGAAATACTTATTTTTGTAAGATTTAAAAGACTAAAGGTGGTACAGCCATGTTTAATTGACTGGCTCTTGTCATAAAATATTAGGTAAATGACGGTGTTATTTCTCAAGTAGTACTTTATATAAGAAGAGTTGATAAGACTAATGTGTGCATTAGGAGAAAACCACAAGCACTTCACCAATTAGATTCTATTTCTCTTCCAATATAAATAGTAACCATTGATTAACTAAAATACAATGCTTAAATTAGAGGCTTCTGAACTGTCGTTGTCAACAATGGGAATAAAAATTCACAGAAATAGAGAGAGGGCAAGATGGCGGAGAAGTAAGGAGCTCCGTACTTGCACTCGCACCCATACATCACACAGAAAAGATCTGAAGCCATTGGAAACCTTACAAAACCTGAGAAATTGGGAGAAAAAAGACGCAGAATCCACTG